>NC_092337.1:292179375-292488750 GCF_046630445.1 Rutidosis leptorrhynchoides | reverse complement strand
TAGCCCACATTTTACACTACACAAATACATACATTATATACATACACGTATAATTATTCCGCTCAATAGGATACTATCGCCTGCAATGTCCTAAAGTGCTCACTCAAGCGAGTGTAACGATCCGAACGCCATAACACAAAATGCTTAAGTAACAAAGACTCACGCAAAAGTCAAGGCATCAACCAAGCAACACACTCTACTGAGTGCAAATTAAAATCACAATAGTAGGCCGACCACCCGCTACTATTATCTCCAACGGATGAATAAAATTTAGCTAAGGCCTACAGTCACACTGCAATTAACATAAAAGTACGTTATACAAAAACAACATAAATGTACCTCATCGTCTCCTCATGACGTTCGCCGTCCCTAGCACGGGACACTCCGCTTTGCGATGCCCTTTTCCACGACAATTAAAACACACAAGATCACCATCATCCGATGACGGGCACTCCCAAAACTTGTGACCTCTATCACCACATTTGAAACATCTAGACGCACTAGAATTCGATGTTCCTTTCCCCACATTACTCGTACCTCCATTTGTGCTCTTAGTCTTCTTACTTGGAGCGCCATAAGGATCGACCCTTCTCTTACTTGAAGGTTCACTAACCATCGACCGCGAATGCAATTCAAAACCCTAGCCACAGCGAATAACTCTGCAAACGATTTTACTTACCCAATGCTAATTTTGTTCCGCATGTCATCATTCAACGTTCGATAGAAATCTCCCATTAACATACGATCATTCCCGATATACTCCGGGCAAAGACGAGCCTTTGCCATAAAGGTCGTCTTGAGAGTATTCAAGTCCATAGATCCTTGTTGCAAATTTAGCAACTCATCACGCAATTCTGACAAATCAGCTTGCGTCCGGAACTCCTCTAAGAATTCCTTCTTAAAATTGTCCCACGATAACCTCATGAACGGTTCTTCACTAATGATATCAATCTTACCATCCAACCAATTTTTCACATTACCCCGCAACAAACTAGTAGCGAGTCACGTTTTCTTGTCCGAAGGACATTCACTTGTACAAAAACACCCTTCGACATCTGAGATCCAACCGGTACTCACTAATGGATCGAGATCTCCATAGTACATAGGAGGTACTCACTTTTACGAAGCAATATCTTGATTCTTCATCCGGTGGGGTATTTATGTACAAATCACCAAATGCGGCCGAAATTATATTAGAAGACATCTCGGTCAACACGTATGAATGGGCACCTTCACGGCGAGATTTGACAAGAAAAAGTGTAGCACAAGTCGAGAGTGATAATGGGCAAGTGACGCTTGCAAGCTTGAACAATCAATTTCAAACATTTGGGAAAGAATTGAAGAAGATTCAACAAACGGTAGTTGCAATGCAAGTAGGTTGTCAACGATGTGAGGGTCCACATCTCACGAAGAATTGTCCTCAAATTACTCAATGCAATCATGTTGATCTAGATGATATTCCCATGAATTCGGATGCTCATGTGAACTATGTGAGTAATCAAAACTACCAACGGGGAGGAACATCTAACCAAAGCTACTACAATCCTAATAAAAAACAAGTATCATTCAACAACCAAACCAATACACCACTCGGATTCACAAACCAAAACCAAAATCAAGGTTACAATAACTATAACCAAAACCGAAACAACAACTTTGAATACCAAAATCAACAACCTTACAACAACCAACCTTACAACAACCAAAGCAATTCAAATTATCAAAACAACCAAGGTTATAGTCAATCACAAAATAACCAAGGTTACAATCAACAACCTCAACAAAACATTCAACAATCCTAACCTTCGAGAGCTTAGAAGAAATCATGCAAAACTACATCAAGAAGGTAGAATCAACCGAAGCTTTTCTAATGAAAGAGAATGAGCTCTTGAAGCAACAACTATGAAATCAACAAGCCTCATTCCAAAACCTTGAGAGCACCGTTGGAAGAATTTTAAATCAAGTTGCCAAAAGACCACAAGGAACTTTACCTTCAAACACTCAAGTTAACCCGAATAATTACAACAACAACAATCGAAACAACCAACATAACCAACAAAACCACCAAAATAACACGAGAGTTATTCCTATCGAGAGCAACACTACCAATCCAAACCAAAATCAAGCGAGTTCATCAAATCCAATCAATACTTATGCTCAAGTGAACTCGATTGATTCAACCGAAGAAGATCAATCCGAATATCCTCAAGCTTTCGCATTCGACGTTGAAGGAGACAAGTTTGATTTTGATGAAGTGCTAGAAATTAATACTATCTATTATGGGGTATTCAAGTTTTCGGAGGATTCGAACGATGCAACATTCATTTCCTATCAAGTTAAAAGTGTAATGTCCATGGAGGCTGTCGAGTCAACATGCAAGGAACTAAAGGATGAGTTTAAGCAAATTAAATTAAGAAAGGTTAAGAAAGATCAAAAGGTCAAAACTTTATTGAGTGCAAAGGAGAAAAAGAAAGAGGTCGAGGTTCTTGCTACACCAACTAAGAAGAAAAATGAGACACCGGTCTCACATCCTCAATCATTACCTCCTACACATCTAAATGATGTGGATTGTAAGTCAACTTTAACCGACAACGAAAATATTTATGTTCAACTCCCTTTGGCAGAGGTGTTTGAGAATATGCCCAACTATGGGAAATTTTTGAAGACACTCATGGCCAAAAAGGGAGATGTTGAGCAAGCATCCACCGCTTTCTTGAAAAAGGAGTGTGATGGAATTTTAAAGAAATGTAACCTACCATCCAAAATGGGTGATCCCAGACCTTTCCTTATCCTATGCAATGTAAACGGTTCGGAGATGCTCACATCTTTAGCCGATGTGGGGGCAAGTATCAACTTCATGCCCTACTCCGTTTACAAAAGGCTATGCCTAGGTGACCTTTCACCTACTACAATGGGAGTTAAACTAATTGATCAATCAATTAACTCTAGTATGGGGATTGCCGAGGACTTAATTATTAAGGTGGGGGACATGGAATTTCCCATTGACTTTGTTATTGTTGATATAAAGGAAGACCCGGTTGTGCCCCTTGTTTTGGGAAGGCCATTCTTGGCAACCGCGAGCTCTCTCTTTGACTTTAGAACCGGGAAATTGACTCTTCAGGATAAAGGGAAATGCATGAGCATAAGAAAAAAACGTGTCAAAACACCATCGATACCATTGACCACACCACAAGTTGTTGCTAGTGTGCAATGCATCACAAGCACAAGGCAAGTTGGTTCACCAACTAAAGGTAGTGTGGGATTGACCAAGGGAATTCAAGGTAAAGCCAAAAATCAAAATGGCGTTGTTGACAAGTCTATGCAAAAGTTATTTGGGCGGGTGCATCGGGCTTCATCCAAAAAGGATGAACACTTGAGAAAACGCCTAATGTCAAACTTGTCAAAACATGAGAAAGTTAAACTTAAAGAATTAATCAATGAAAATAAGGTAATGAATGATTGGTTAATGTCAATGTTAAGTGGTGGCGGTAATGAAAATGTTTCCCTTAGCTTAAAGGGAAGGGAAGTTTACCACCCCGGAATTATTTGAAATCTCAAGGGGATGGAAGTCGGGTGATAGACTCGTTAAAAACTTTCCACAATTGTGTATATAATTTCTCTTAATTGCATTTCATTTATAATTGCATGATATTCCTTTTCTTAGTTGCATTTTTATGTTTTTGCATTGCATGCATATGGGTAAAACCGGAAAAAGTCAAAAATAGTTTATGAATGGGTCAAAATGGACTTTAAATTAGAAAAACTGCAATCAGGTACAAAAGCGGCGCTTTTGTCCTAGGAGCGGCGCTTTTCACTTCCAAAAGTGACACTTCTACTACAAGAACGACGCTTTAACTCGTATTTTGGAACCAAAATTGGACAGTAGCCAAGAACGGCGCTTTTGTTTCCAAAAGCGGCGCATTTATTCGCCAAGAGCGACACTTTTCTTCCAACAGTGACGCTTCTGCTTTCAACCAGGAGCGGCGCTGTTCCAAAAGTGGCACTCCTGCATCTGGTTATTTAAGCAATCTGCACGACCAAAATATTATTTTTTCACATCCAACTCCAATTTTCTCTCTAATAGCAGCGCAATATTAACCCTAATCGACCCAAATCAACTCTAAACTTCAAATTCCATCTATTTTCTTGCAAATCCACTACATCTAACATGGGAAAAACTAACGAACCCACGAGATCACATGGTAAACGCTAAAAGAGTATCGGAATCAAGGGTAGGGGTAAAAGACCGGTAGATACTCAAGAAGTGGATGACAAAGAGGAGGTACCAACGATCCCAGAGGACATTCAGAGACTCTCAATAGACCCCTGTCTGCAACATATTCTGATGAACGATAATTTTATAGCGGGCCTAGAACTTAGGCTAAAATATAAATTCTACCCTGGGAAGTACATTGACTGGTCTCTTCTAGATGAAAATGGTATGCGAGAAAAGGTTGAGAATCTCTTTACGGTTGAATATGGGAACTTATCACTTAACCCTTGGGTCCCAAATTTCAAATTCAATGAGCCCATTTATATTGTCCCAACCCTTAAATTCATCTCCACCCTAATTGTCAATTTTAGGGTAGAAGAAATCGATGACACTGATTACATGACTTTTCACTTGGGCGGGCAACAACGAAGCATGAGTATGCTTCAATTCATCAAGGCCCTAGGGATCTATCAGTGAGTTTAAGAACAGAACCAACAGCCTTTAGGATTATCTTTTGACATGCAAGATCCCAAATACGAACCATAAGGAATTTAACTTTCAAGCATCTTGGCACCAAATGAGCCGCGGGGTTTTCAGCCCGATAAAAACAGTTGCCAACACCCTTAGAACAATCCCCCACTGGATCATAGCTCAATTCATTGCAAATACGGTGAACTACCGTTATCACATCAATGAGAAAATGTCCTACTTGGACATTTGGCTCACTGATCAAATCTTTCATTATCAGAAAATCCATGTCCCGCATGTTATAGCTGACTATATTTTCGATAAGACTGGAACTAAAGGAAAGAAGGTTACGGTAAGTGGCATATTTGTGACCAGGATCGCGAAGCAGTTAGGTATTGACCTTTCGGGGTAACCGGCTAATAAAATGGATAAGTTTGGGTATGCTGATTTTAAGGGTGGTAACATTCTTAAGTGGGGATCAAAACAATCATATGAGGAGATGGTTTGATTTAGGAAACAACAATATTGAGGAAGAGAATGAGGAAGAAGAAGAGGAGAGGGTGATGCACGGTTTTAAAATGGGTAACATAGGATCAAGTAGTGGAGCAACCGGGGTGGGAATTAGTATGACGAGCGGTTATGATCAAGCTTGGATTGCCAATCAATTTAGTCAAATCAATATAAACCAAAGCAACCAAGAGTATGAGGCACACTACAATTTCTCGAGCCTCCGTACGGTTTCGCAATGGCAAGTCCATTGTGACCAATTGAGCTACGTGGACCCGAATGCCCCCCAGCCTTTTGCTCCCACATTTAACCCGTATGACTTTGAGCATCCTAGAAGCCAACCTTTAATTTACTATAACCCGAATGAAGCATATAGGAGAGCCGAGGAGTTTGTGCATTTTAAACGTTTAAGGAAACACCAACAAGGGGAGAAAAACGAGTGGAATAGGCCACCTATTTATAAAGACTATCCGAACTCGGACCAATCTGGAAGCTCATACTATGGAGGGTATAATTGGTGGTAATTCTTATCATTGTTCTCTCACTCTCTCTTTGGTTGTGGTTTAGTTAAAACATTTGTTGGCTGATTTGTGAAACTTTTATTTGAATATTCGCATGTAATAATCGTGGGCGGATGGATTGGGAGCTTTTGAACAATTAGATAATATGGTGTGTGTGATGAAAACAATTTACTTTATGTTGGATTGTGGTTTATGATGGTAGTAATTTGGATCCAGAGGGCTTGTGGTTCCCGGATAAAACAATTTGAACTTGAATGTTGGCATGTAATAATTCAACACTATTTAGGTTTGTGATGTTTTAATTCATTGTGACTATGTGTTTGATGTTGATTGTTTGATGATTGATTCGTTGGATTATGCATGCGTGACGTTGATCATTGTTATATTATGCTTGTTTGTTGAAGCATGAAGATTATATTTTGTTTGTGATCTTGTTAATTGAGTAGTTTGGTTGAATATCTCATTATGTTGGTGAATGTTTGTATGACTTTGTTGATATCTTTGGAGCGTTATGACTTTATTGTGGGCACACATACTCCCCCGAGTATGGCCCCACACAATTTGTACCTTGTGAGCATACTTCAAATTGTAGGGATTGCCATATGCATTTGGCTCCTTCTTTTGACTCATCAAGTGGTACAATGACATGCGAGCAACTTGATGACTACATATTATATGAATGATAACAACAAAGATCGTTTGATCTTCGCCAGTTTTTACTTTCTTTCCTCTCATCTTTTCTATTTCAAAATGTCCCTCATTTTCACTTATTCTATGGCTTTGATGTAATGAGGGCATTGCATACGCTAAATGTAGGGGGAAGAGTTAAAATATCAGGCCATTTTGAAACTATTTCGGGTAAACGTATCACATGCGATACAAAGTTCAAAGCTTGCATTGTCGAACAATTTTTGGAACAAGTTTTTAACCATTACACTAATTCATATCATAAATACCTGAAATGGTTAAAACTTGTAAAATTTTCAAAATTTTTGGGGGAAAAGTAAAGTCTTTTCCAAGTTTTTCAAAACATAAGGAAGTAAAGTCTTCCTTTTGTTTCATTCTTGCGATTCACCTAGTGAAAGTAAAGTCTTTCACTTTTCATACGATTTTTAAGCGAAATTGATAAAATTTTTGAGAAAAATCAACTTATGCTTGAAAGTTAAAGTCTTTCATGCATGTGCACCAAAATCAAGTGTTTAAAGTTTCGTACTTTAACACTTCCGAATGGATCAAGTCCATCCATTGTAGGGAGTCAAGTCTCCCCAATTTCATATTACTTGGTGTAGGAGACTTTCAAATCTACACCATTTCATATTGACATTATTTGTCTCATCATTTCACGATGTTTCAACCGATGTATCATACCGTGGGAAGAGGAGCCACCGAGCTTCACCATGTGCTATCTTCTTGATGAAGAGCAATGGCTTCATGCTAGTGTTGCTAGACAACACAACCCATAGCCAAAAGCTATGGCACCCTTGCACATGCAATTAACGAAAAGGTAGTAACTACTTCCTACCTTTTCTTAAAATAATCATAAAAGCTTGTTATGTGGGAAGTAGATAAGCATCATCTCATTTTGGAAGTAAAGTCTTCCAAGTTATGTTTGTTCCATGCTTGGAAGTAAAGTCTCCCAAGTCAAGCTCAATTATTTGAAAGGAAGTTAAAGTCTTCCTAGTGCTTCAAAAATTTGGAATTGGCGAACTCTCTTATTTAGCCACGTGGGGCCCTAATTTAACGAACCTCCGTCAATGCTTTCGCCCAACCATGAGAGAAACCATAGAGTTGTGATAGAAAGCTTGATGAGTGCCGGTTACCCCGCGTCCGGGTAACCAAATAAAGGTAGGGTACCTAGTCCCTTACCTTTGGCACACCCACCTTAACCCTATTCTTGGAATTGACGATTATCAATTGGAATTGATGGCATATATTTGGAATTGACGATCATTATTGAAATTGACGAAAATAGGTGTTTTGGGGGCATGGAGGTGGAAGAGGGAAAGCCATTGCGGGTTGATGAGGTGAGCATTATTTTTGGGAAGCGTATTCTTTACACGATGCATTTCATGATTAGTGGTGATGTGTACAATTTTCATGTCCCTTATTCACTTTGGGGTGCATTTTACATATTTTGGGTACAATTTGAGTTTGTTCGAGTAGGCTTATATTTGATATGATTGATTTGTTTGATGAGTTTATGGCTATTCCGTGAATCCTACATATTTGGTCAAGGTCAAGGAGGTCAAGTTCGAGTTTGTAATGATTTGATACTTTGTGATTGGTGTTTGATGACCTTCTCGTAGATGAAGTTGACATTGACCGGGGGCATGATTGGTTCGGGTAGACTTAGGCTTGAATTATGTTTATGTTTGTGTTTGAGGTTCGAAGATTTGAAGTTATCTATTGAAGAGGTTATTTGGAGCTTGAGTTAAGCTTGTGTGAGTAAAAGAAGAGGATGATTGTGCTTGGTCCTAGCAAGTGCAAGTTTTTGGAGAACACTATACCACCTACTGCATATTCATGAAAGGTATCACTTTGAGCCTAAAATTCTTGCGCTTTGGCATTGTTCACTTATTTGTTCTCTATCTCCAAAGCTTGTTTTGTCGATTGTTTGCTTGAGGACAAGCAAAGATTCAAATGTAGGGGGTTTGATATCGCTCCATTTATATATGTTTTATTTCACGATATCTACCTCACTTTGCACGGTTTATGACTATCTTGGAGCCTATTTTGTGTGTTATTGAGCTAAATGGTAAATTAAGGGCTAAGGAGTTGATTTGGTATAAAATTGACCAAATCTTGGGCAAAAATTGGCTAAGGAAATGGAAAGTGCAGAATCAGCATCAAAAGCGCCATTCCTCATCCAAGAGCGCCACTCCTGTGAGTCAAAAGCACCGCACCAACTGTAAAAGCGACGTTCTCATGCACATTTCAGCTTCATTTTCCTCCATTGAGCAAAAGCGCCGTTCCTACAGTGAAAAGTGCCGCTCCTATTCAGCCAAAAGCGTCGCTCCTCAACAAAAGCATCGTCCCTGTTTAGAGCTAAAAGTGGCATTCCTTATCAAAAGTGCCGCTCCTCATTAAAGCCAAAAGCGCTGCTCCTGAGCCAGAAGCGGCGCTGCTGTCGCTGTTTCAGCCCAGATTTTCAGCACTATAAAAGGAACGAGATTAAGTCATTTTTCATATGCATCTTAGAGAGCAGCTACTTAGGGTCTGAATATCACATACAAAACCCTAATTTCATCATCCATTGGTGTTTAAGGTGGATTCAAGGAAGTTAGCTCAAGATCCATCATTGTTTAGCTTAGATCTTCATCTTCTTTACATTTGGGTTGTAATCTTCACTTTGCTTTGTCTATTTTGCACTAATTAGTTGTAATCTTCATTTTACTTTACATACTTTGCATTGATTACTTGTAATAGCTTGAAGATGATGATAATTATTATTAGTTTAATTTTAGCTATGATTGGCTAAATCTCTTGTGTTTGCCTATCTACGAATCTCTAATGCTAGTGTTTGCCTCAAATCAATTGATTATTGTTGCTTGAATGAATTACATGATCATGTGTTGTTGAGTTAGCTAAAGATTCATTGCTATGAGTTTGTTTTAGGCTTGACTTTGATTACATATGTTGTGTAGCTCTCTTAGTAATTTGAGAAGTGAATCAATGTGTGCTTCAACACCTTAGGTTATCTAGACAACTAGCTTAGGAATTGCAAGTGATTGTGTTCTTGATCTAGGTTGGTTTTCAATTGGCCTCCAGTCAACATAGTAATGCCGATTATCTTAAGTGATTTCGATAGGTGGGGGTTTTAAGTGATTTCAACGCAGGCTCAATCTCAATGACCAAATCATGCTTAACTCGATCTTAGGATATAAAGCTTATGTGAATTCGCGGAGTATCATTTGATTTGAGGTTTATTAGTGATGCTAAACATTTAATAGTTCAACAACTAATGAGATAGCAAAATAGGCAAAAGGGCAAGCCAAGCATAGAGAGGATTATATAAGTGAACACGTCTTAGTTAACTTGGCGCAAGTTTTAGTTGTTAGTTGATATCAATCGAAACCCTCCAATCAAACAAACCCTAGGACAATTGATAGTTTCAAATATCCGACTTACACCGTTTCCCTTGGGAAGAACTTGATAAGAATATTTACATTAAAGTGCTATAATAACCGGGTTCTAAGTGCTCATTAGTTATGTGTGCTTGATTGTAGTGTTTGAATCAAATATAAATTTAGAGGGTAAAAGATGTATATCACACGAACGCATCAGGAACGAACAAACGATACACACCAAATATCCCATAGTGGCCCGAACACACGATACACACCATATAACCCATCTACCGCAAGCAAGTAAATCATATACATACATGCATAATTATTCCACTCACCTTGGAACATACACACAAACACAAGCCACTCACCTTGGTTCTCTAGTGATTACACCCAACTCAAGACCAAAACCCCCAAAATTTGTCATCCAAACCCGAGGTTACAACACTAAGGTTTACACAACCAAACTTACACCAAAACCCCCCAAATTCAATGGAATTAGGGTTTATAGGTTACTACTAACACAAACCCTATCAAAAACCCGAAATTACACAATAAATTCGGAATAAGGCTTACCATAAGAACCAAAGAGAATCCTAGTGGGTAGACAAACCACAATGAAGACCCAATTGAGCATGCATCACCATCTTCTTCACAATATTGAGCTTTCTCTCTTTAGATCTTCTTCACTCTATTGAGTTGGAAGGAAGAAAATGGGGATGAATCTGCCCAAAAATCAGTTTTGGGTGCTTAAAACCAGTCACATGCATATTTGCAACCAAGTCCCCGACTGCGCATTTCATTGTATAAACGCTAACCTATGTGGATTTTGCGCTATCTTTATAATTATTTACGCGCTGACCAAATACTGCGGTTTACATTTTATTATTTGCGCAACATTCCAACTTTTTGTTTTTGCGCAATTCTTATAACATTGCACATATTATGTGTATATTTACACATATCATCAATATACACGTATAAACTTCCATTTCAACCTTTTTACAAATTAATTTCTTTTTAGTAAAAATCTAAATTACAATTACAAATATTATCATTAGACAACATTCCATTTACTGAGGTTTTTTTTAATTAGAATCATTAATAAACAAATATTATCGTTAGACAACATTTCATTTACTCTTCATTAGAGTTTTTTAATCATCATATATACTAATAACAAGAGGAATTGGAGCCCTCTCATTGGTCCAAATTTACTGTTCACAGCCCGGGCACTGTTCACCTTTTTTGTTTAAGACCATATGTAGTGGTGAGGGTGTGATGGGGCGTGATGAGGTGCTGTTTTGAAGTATAGTGCTGATTTGACAACATTCCATTTACGCTGATTTGACCAACACAAGTCGCGACGCGACTTGTGCCCAAATCTAGAATCAGCATGTTACAATTAGCCCATGCATGATTGGGTCCTAAAAGGAGCCCGAATCCAAGTTCTCGCAACTTTTGTTGTGTCTCTATTAAGGGATATTAATTTTCGAATTGTTCTTAACGAAGTTTTTCGTGTGTTGTCATTTAGCACACGCTTCCTTTTGTTATCTATTGTATTTTTACTGAGGCTTTCTACTACAGGATTATCAACGCGTTCCTCCGCAATGATAGTTTGATCGTCCTCATTTACATTCGAATTTTCAAACAAATTCTCTTTTACAACTGAAGTTTCAGTATGTTCTTTGACAGTTTCAACACCTGTCTTGAAATTGAATGAACTTGAATGTCGAAAATTATATTCGTCCGACGCAGTAGCGCCTTTTCAGCTGATTTGCAAATTTGCTGTTGTCGCCATTTCTTCCAATTAATTTAGATTCTTGCAAATCTGCAACAGAAAATTAGAACATGATTATTATTGAGACTTCGATTATTAACAAAATTAGTTATTTTTCACAATCTAATCTGTTATTTTCGAAGGTACCATGGATGGCGCCAATTGATCGAGCCTAAATTCGACTATACTAATCGAATTTAGTCTGAGTGCAATAAGATTGGAGATTGAAGCTTTTTTGAAGTTTAAGGGACCTTATGATCGTTTTCCATTCATTTAAATGGTCAATCGCCATGTCCCGGTCTTGATTATACCTTATGGAATACGGAGAGAAGCTATACCATATCTTGGAAATTCACTGGTTCAACAACCTTCAAATGAAGACACAAGTCTCCTATTTATAGTTTTCGAATGACTGCGCATTTCATTGTATAAACGCTAACCTATGCAGATTTTTCGCTATCTTTATAATTATTTACGCGCTGACCAAATACTGTGGTTTACATTTTATTATTTGCGCAACATTCCAACTTTTTCTTTTTGCTCAATTCTTATAACATTGCGCATAATATGTGTATATTTACACATATCATCAATATACACGTATAAACTTCCATTTCAACCTTTTTACAAATTAATTTCTTTTTAGTAAAAATCTAAATTACAATTACAAATATTATCATTAGACAACATTCCATTTGCTGAGGTTTTTTTTAATTAGAATCATTAATAAACAAATATTATCATTAGACAACATTTCATTTACTCTTCATTAGAGTTTTTTAATCATCATATATACTAATAACAAGAGGAATTGGAGCCCTCTCATTGGCCCAAATTTACTGTTCACAACCCGGGCACTGTTCACCTTTTTTTGTTTAAGACCATATGTAGTGGTGAGGGTGTGATGGGGCGTGATGAGGTGCTTTTGTGAAGTATAGTGCTGATTTGATAAGTGTGATGGCGTGACGGAGTTTATAGTGGTATGGTGTGATGGTTGAGTGATGGAACAATGTGACAACCCGGAAATTTCCGACCAAATTTAAACTTCAATCTTTATATTATTCCGACACGATAAGCAAAGTTTATTAAGTTGAATCTCAAAGATTTTAAAACTGTGTTCATACATTCATTTAGCCTCGACCAAATTTTGACGATTCACGAACCATTATATGTAACTTGTTTCTGCATAAATGTGTGTGTATATATATATATATATATATATATATATATATATATATATATTACTCCCTCCGTCCCAATTCTATTGTCCATTATTCCATTTTGGGATGTCCCAAATTAATTGTCCAGATTCCTTTTCAACAAATCAAAAGACGTTATTCTGGAGAGAGAAGATATATTATTGGTGGAGAATGAAGTTAGTGGGATTTCCTAAAACTTTGTATTTTTTGTCTGGGGATAATAGATTTGGGACGGAGGGAGTATAACTAAAGAATGTTAATAAATGTTTAGGGTATATGTCACCATACATTTAAAATTTTGGTTTGAATACCTATTGGATATATTTACTTACGAAGTTAAAAAGTAATTCCAAATGATTGAATTATCAGATACATTGAATTATGATTACGAGTCTCTGTTATGATGTCCACTATGATTTAAGAAATCTATTCTTTTAACGGTATTTGGAATAATTGGTAAAGTGATTTACAAGTAAGAACAAAAATGTCAATTAACGGGAACTAGACAAGGGTTAGTATAGTTCCTGTTCGATGTCCTATTTATATGCGTCAGCTATTTAACTGTAATATTATTTAAGATGAAAGTAAAGTTATGGGATATAGATATCTTAGAAAATAAATATCGACGTTTTACCTTAAAATGATTTCGTACATTCATTTAACCTTTAGACTTTATTTCATGCTTCATTAATAATTAGTACTATATTGTAATATATATATATATATATATATATATATATATATATATATATATATATATATATATATATATATATATATATATATATATATATATATATATATATATATATATATATATATATATATATATATATATATATATATATATATATATATATATATATATATATATATATAAATTCAATAACTAATAAATGTTGTCATAGGATATATAACATAATTATTAATTATTACATAGTTAATAAGATATAGATTCTACATATTAAATTTAATTACAATATAAAAGTTATATTAAAAACCTTACTTTCATTATAAATGTTAATATTAATATTTGTATTATTATTTATATTAAAATATATAAAACTTAAGATGTGCAAGTATTGTTATTAATATTATTGATATTATTATTATTAATTCTATTATTATTATTATTATTATTATTATTATTATTATTATTATTATTATTATTACTAATTACATTATTAATAAAATTAGTAATATTTAGTATTATTGTTATAACAATAAATACTTGTATTATCAATATTATAAATTCTATTGAAAAATATAAAGTTATATATAAAATCTGATATGTAAGACTTGTTATATTACCATTATTGATATTATCATATTAATACTATTATAACCAATAGGAGTATTATTATCATTTTTTTATTATTATTGACATCATTATTATTAATTATTATTAAACTTATTCTTTTCCATTATTAATATTATCATATCTGAATTATTGTTTTTATTTATTATTTGATATTATTATTTAGTATTATTACTAATATAATTATTAGTATTAGCATTTTATTATTAACAACATTATTAATATTAATGTTATGAATTATATACATATATAATCAAATACATAAAACAGATATATATATATACAATACATATTAGGTATCTGTATTTAGAATATGTATTATATACAGATATGTATATTATATATAGATATATACATATAAATACCGAATATATATGAATAAATATAAACAAATACTGTTAAAGATGTAAAAATTATATAAACTTGAAATAATACGTATTCAATTCCTAATCGCTATCCTCCTGTGTAATTCGTCGACTTAATTGCTATATGTGTTCAAATCAAAATCACAGATAAGATTAAGTTCTGTTCGAGTTATATTTTTTATTTATTTCTTCTGTCCTTGAGAGGAAAACTTTCGACCATATTAGCTGTAAGTTAAACGAATTTTTTATATGATTGATAAATTATTCAACACATCATTTTCACTATCAAATACCAATTATATCTGGGTGTTATCTGAAAATTTAAACAAAGAAATTGAAGAAGAACCGTTGTTCCTCTGTTCGCGTATTATTTTTCTCAAAGATCGATTTTTGAATGAATTCACAAAATCTGTTAATGTAATATCCTTAGGATTCCCTTACTCAAACTATCAGAAAAATCTTAGCTTCCAATTCTTGATAACGCATTCGAATTTTGGAGTCAAAGGTATTTTTCAAAAAGTCAACAATTATGTTCTTGAAGAAATTCGAATTTTTATTTATGTTTCAACTTCAATTAATGATTTGAATATTTTCTAAAAAGGATTTCAAACCTATTTCATGTTGTACTCTTTGTCTGAAACGTACTCAAATTCGAAATCAATATTGGAGTTCATTTGTTCATCGTGAGTCTTCCACAGCCATTTAATTGTTTCTGTTAATCAAAGAACATCCACAATAAGACTTGGTCTGTTTTGTTTACAAATTTAAAAACCAGTTCGTGCCTTGTTGTTATGATTGATTATTTGGACTCTCGTTGTTTGGATTTGGATTGAAGACGAAGATGAAGTTGAACTGAGGAATACGGGTTATATTTATTTTGAGGGTATTATAAATAAGAAAAGGGGCAACATCCCAATGGTTAAGAGTGTTAGTGGTATTCGAGAGATCGCGGGTTCGAGCGTTGTCTAAGGCCTTTTTTTTTTCTTTTGGGGAAATCTATAAAGGTAGTTTCATTTTTATTTATTATTATTATTATCATCATCATCATCATCATCATTATTATTATTATTATTATTATTATTATTATTTTTATTATTATTATTATTATTATTATTATTATTATTATTATTATTATTATTATTATTATTATTATTATTATTATTATTAGTATTATTATTATTATTATTATTATTATTATTATTATTATTATAAATTATTATTGTTATGTTATTATGATATATATAATTATTACTAATATTAGAAATAAAATTATTATTATCATTAATGCAATTAGTATCATTATCATTATTATTATTATTAGTAGTAGTATCATTATTATTATTATTACTAGTGTTACTATTATTATTATCATTAGCTTTAAAATGTTAATAAAATTATTATTATTACTAACATTAGAATATGATTATTAGTATAATTAGTATTATTATTATTATTATTATTGTTATTGTTAGTATTATAATTATAATTATTACTAATATCATATTTAGATTTATAAGTATTAGAAACATTACTATGAATATCATTATTATAAAAACGATTATGATTAGGAAAATAAAAGTTTTAATGATGTTGTTAAGATTATAAATATGAAAATTATAAATTTGAATATCAATGTTATTATGAAAATTATATGTAAGATTAAAATAGATTATTATTATTATTATTATTATTATTATTATTATTATTATTATTATTATTATTATTATTATTATTATTATTATTATTATTATTATTATTATTATTATTATTATTATTATTATTATCACTATTATTATTATTGTTATTATTACAAATAAAAACTTTATACAAAAACACATTACCATTATATTAATATTACGTAATACTATATTTTATCAACAAAATGTTATTTATTTAAACTATATTAAAATTTAATATGATAAGTATTAATTATATACAATGTATGAATTAAATATATTAAATTTATCTATATAATATAATATAACAAGTATATTATTAATAATAATAATATATAAAGTCGTTCGATTACAAGTATATGGTTTAATATATATATGAATGATATAGGTTCGTGAATCCGAGGCCAACCCTACACATGTTCAAAGTCGTCATATGTATTTTTACTACAAAATACAGTATCGTGAGTTTCATTATTCCCCTTTTAAATACTTTTGCAATATATATTTTTGGGACTGAGAATACATGCGCTTTTATAAATATTTTACGAAATAGAGACAAGTAATTGAAACTACATTATATGGTTGAATGGATCGAAGCCGAATATGCCCCTTTTAGCCTGGTAATCTAAGAATTAGGGAACCGAGCCCCTAATTGACGCGAATCCTAAAGATAGATCTATTGAGCCTAACAAACCCCATCCGTTGTTGCGGATGCTTTAGTACTTCGAAATTTATTATGTTCGAAGGGAGTCCCGGAATGATGGGGATATTCTATATGCATCTTGTAAATGTCGATTATCAGGTGTTTAATCCATATGAATGATTGTTTTTGTCTCTATGTATGGGACGTATATTTATGAGAAATTGAAATGAAAATCTTGTGGTCTATTAAAATTATGAAAATGATCGATTATATTAAACTAATAACTCATCAACCTTTTGGTTGACACTTTAAAGCATGTTTATTCTCAGGATTGAAAGAAAATCTCCCGCTGTGCATTTGCTCATTTTAAAGATATTACTTGGAATCATTCATGACATATTTCAAAAGACGTTCCATTCAAGTCGTTGAGTTCAGTAAAGATTATGAATAAGTAAATGACAGATTAGATCATTTATAGTTGGATATTATGAAATGGTATGCATGCCTGTCAACTTTTGATGTAATGAAAGTTTGTCTTTTAAAATGAATGCAATGTTTGTAAATGTATCATATAGAGGTCAAATACCTCGCAATGTATTCATATGTTATTGTATTCGTTCTTATGGATTAGGATGGGTCTTTACATGTGGTATCAGAGCGGTGGTCTTAGCGAACCAGGTCTGCATTAGTGTGTCTAACTGATAGTTGTTAGGATGCATTAGTGAGTCTGGACTTCGACCTTAGTTGCATGTCAAAAGCCTTTGCTTATCATTTCTTATCGGAAATTACCTGCTTATCATTCTTAAGTCTAGACAAAATTCATATCTTAGCATATCTGCTAATTTGTATCTTAGCGTATCTGTTACTGTAAACTTTGCCTGACATATTCCGTAAATTCCTCCGTGATCTACGAAACCTTTTACTCTATATATATAGATAATCTAAGTAATTAGAATACCATTTGATAGCCGGAAATCATTGTATATCGAAAATCCTTTAGCTGATCGTGCAAGATGGATCCTATACCAAATTCGAATTCATATAATTATGAAGGAGATTCTGAAGACTCCGAAGGTAGTGTGACCGAAGTGCCCCAACTGGTTGACTACACTTCTTTCTGGAGGAGATGGAGATGG
Organism: Rutidosis leptorrhynchoides; assembly: GCF_046630445.1. Taxonomy (NCBI): domain Eukaryota; kingdom Viridiplantae; phylum Streptophyta; class Magnoliopsida; order Asterales; family Asteraceae; genus Rutidosis; species Rutidosis leptorrhynchoides. Next base: position 292,470,857 of record NC_092337.1, on the reverse strand, counting down.
GTTCGAGACATACTTACTCATTGGAGAAATGAAAAGGGAGAACCCTACCATGAACCAAATTTACCTCCCGATATCGGAGAACTTGACGCGCTCACCGGTCAACCAATTCGCAATACCGTTTTCACAATCTTTGCTCGAATATTCCGCCTCGAAGAACGCATTCATAGAATTATGTTGGTGATTCAGCCTCTACTTCCGACTACTAATCAAGTAGGATTAGTGGAAGAAGTTAGAGAGCTTCGTGCTAGGTTTGAAGAAAGGGTGGAGTTTCTGGAGAGCACAGTACGCAATTTGGAAGATAGACTTACAGCAACAACGCAAATACCCCCAACAGCATCCACAACGCAAGCCTCAATACCACGAACATCAGCAACATCACTGGCATCAACAGGACCACCACCAATAACAACATCCGCATCTCACACCTCAACATCACAATCTGTACCTTGAACATCAACGTCATACGCACTGTAAATACCAAGGAATACCAATAACAACCAGCGATGAAGTATTGATTCATAATTTCATCAAGGAAATATTCGGCAGAGAATATGTAGTTCCTAAAAGTTTAGAGATTATTTATTCTAGTTCAAATTGTAAATCTGACGAGTAAGCAAATAGAAATGATGAAATGAAACCCTGACCGGAATGGTGCACGATTTACAACTAGACCTGTTTTACCAGCAGCATCACCAGCACCGCCAGTGCCGTCAACATCGTCATCATCAGCAGCAGCTACAACATCACAAGCTCCACTAGATTCATAATCACCGCAAACATCATCACTAATCCACAACGCGTATATTGTATCAACGAGTTACGAAATATTAACTTATTTCCTCTGAAGAAATCATATGTATACTTTATATATATATATATGAATTTTGAGATCAAAATAAATCTTTTCGTACTAAGCTATGATATATGAATTGAAGAAGGGTAGATACTACTCAGCTAATTCATATTACTAATATGCAATGATGTACATCATTCGTTGATAACTTAACCATCGTTAACTACGATCTCTGTTCAACTCAATGAATTCCATTTCATAATAAACTAAGTATATTATTCAAATACATGTTTGATTTTACACTTTCATCTTCGATGTACCCGAAACATTCTAGAGAACATCATTCGTACCTTGTGAAGTTCAAAAGAATTCCACGAGCACCAACATCCTTCATTAAGGAATATCAATAAGAATAAACAATAAAGTATTGATTACATTAGTAAAATACTCCACGAAGATTATGTGATCTTTAATGTTTTAGAGATTATTCATTTCTGATTCCAGGCGAAAATCGAATGAGTTTAATATGATATTAACTCATTAAATATATATTACATCTAAAGAAAATATACACATATATATATTTTCATAAAGACTGTAATAAAATTCTTTTGTACAAAATATTAATTGTGAAATTTTATTTTAACGGGTAGGTAATACCTGAGAGATATATAAATTCACAATTAATATGTTACATTCTTCGAATCTGATTCAGCAATCACCAACTATACTTACTACTTACACAGCGATGTACATTCTTCATAAAAATCAAAACAACCATACTCATTCAACTTCAATTACACATTCTGATATAACCAGTATCATCACTCTCAGATTCCTACATCTTTCAAAGCTATACTTTGACTTCGAAACTGTGCTAGAACAACATTTCTATTCATAGAACCCAGAAAAAAATATTTGTATCATTCAAAATCCTAGAACATCATATGTATATTAACGATTACAATCTGTGTTCAAACCCTTCGAAATTCCTGAAGACACTTCAAATGATGAACAATCGAGATGATGATCCAACCACATATTAACCACAGTCTTGCACCTGAAAAGCTCTCGAAACCAAAGTCATAGTTTAACACATATCCGTGTCAGACCCTTTGACATTTATTAGCAAAAATAACTTTGCACCTTTTCAAATTAGCCAGTTTTGTCACAGCTCCAGCAAGTCAACTTCCACTTTTCAGTTTAAACAGTCTTATTATAACCTCGATATAGACGTTGCCCTTTCGTCATCGTTACCAGAGAACCTTTTATATCTCACCACATTAGCAATAAACTTACCAACAACTTCACTGATCTTTGACTTTCCGAAAAATTATTATATTTATCGAAACCCCATCATTTACTCATTCGCAACTTGTAACAAAAATTGTCGTGTCAATTACTAGGAATCAGTAATCAGTATTTTGAAATCTCGCAGAATGTCTACGCCAACAGTTGTATGTGTATATATAACGTCTATCTCCTAGAACTTACATACTTCGAATGTGAATTTTCTGAAAAACACCCCGAACTGCGAACTAGTTCTCGAAATGCTGATGAAGCAGCAAAAACTGTAAACGACTTTAACAGTCAAAAGTTTGATGATAAAGAGTAGTGTGTTGGCAAAGCTCAGAAAAAGAGAAGGTTTGGAACTGGAAAACGGATTGAGCAAACCATGAAGGAGGCTGTGGACAAATCACAAAGACTAAACCTACCTTCAAAGAATCCAAATAATTCCGTGTCTGCTAAAGTCTTTAGCGAATACCTTGCTCCTTACTCTCAACTTTTGAGGACAATATTCTTCATCATCCTCTGATATTAAAAATTCTAAGATATCATCATATCTTTCATTATAAATATCTTCGATGCTCCTGAAGGTATCTTCATACCGATTGTTATCCAAAATCATTTATCTCTTCGCGTTATCTGTGTAATATCATAAAAGAAACTATTTTAGTTCTAAATTCTGAAACCTTCGAGTTTAAAATATGAATGTTTTGAAGTAGTGTTGAGAACTGAAGCATGAGTTAGTATAATATAATGACAATTGATCAACGTGATTATATTACAAGTAAGTCATGCTGAGTTTCTAAATGGAACGTGATGATTCACAGATCATAACGTCATCATGTACCATGTTACACGACTCTTGTATTCTACTTAACCTCTAAACATATCAAGAAAATATTTTTTCTTGATGATTCGGTCTTTTCCGAAGTATTCTGGTAATTTGACAAATCAAGATCGTGCCATTACAATTTCATTCTTAGAACATTAACCATGTTCATTCTGAAATCCATACCTACGAAGTCTGGACCGTTATTCGCTTGACTTGAAGTCGGGAAGAGGAGACAAAAGTATGGAACTCTTGGAATATAAAAGAAAATATAAAGCTCGACAACAACACATAAATTACAAACCGTGCATATCAATACGTATTGCCACGTAAAGGCACCAGAGAATTAAAAATACTATAACCCCAAAGTAATAGTAAAAGTAAATTAAACCCTCCGGTGGTAGATGAAAGAGAAGAATGACAGATATGAAAGTTAAGAGTATATCAAGGATCAGAACGGGATGGAGCATATTGACGAATGTTTTAAAGTATGAATTGAGGGGGAAAGAATAGAAGGTGTGAGTTATAAGAAAACGAAGGGGGTGGATTTATAGTGAAATATCTGACAGAGCAATCGAAACAGATTATTGCATTTAACCAAAGAAGATCCAATCTTCTTAATTATCGACGAACCAAATCTTATTAAGTAGATTTTCTCTAAATTCCTTAAAATCCGGAAATCAACCATGACTACATCACCGGTTAAGACAAACTTGCATTTATTCATTTCACTCTTTTGTGATAGCTTCACTCGTACTCTTCACATAAATAAATTGTTTTATCCATATTACTCACTGATGATAAAACTCTAATTTTCAACTCGTATGAGTCATGAAAATATTCTTATTGTTACCCATGACGACCTCGATTAAATTTTGGGGACGAAATTTCTTTAACGGGTAGGTACTGTGACAACCCGTAAATTTATGACCAAATTTAAACTTCAATCTTTATATTATTCTGACACGATAAGCAAAGTTTGTTAAGTTGAATCTCAAAGATTTTAAAACTGTGTTCATACATTCATTTAGCATCGACCAAATTTCGACGATTCACGAACCATTATATGTAACTTTTTTGTGCATAAATGTGTGTGTGTGTGTATATATATATATATATATATATATATATATATATATATATATATATATATATATATATATTGTAACTAGAGAATGTTAATAAATGTTTAGGGTATATGTCACCATACATTTAACATTTTGGTTTGAATACCTATTGGATATATTTACTTACGAAGTTAAAAAGTAATTCCAAATGATTGAATTATCAGATACATTGAATTATAATTACGAGTCTCTGTTATGAGATCCACAATGATTTAAGAAATCTATTCTTTTAACGGTATTTGAAATAATTGGTAAAGTGATTTACAAGTAAGAACAAAAGTGCCAATTAACGGGAACTAGACAAGGGTTAGTAAAGTTCCTGTTCGATGTCCTATTTATATGCGTCAACTATTTAACTGTAATATTATTTAAGATGAAAGTAAAGTTATGGGATATAGATATCTTAGAAAATAAATATCGACGTTTTCCCTTAAAATGATTTCGTACATTCATTTAACCTTTAGACTTTATTTCATGCTTCATCAATAATTAGTACTATATTGTAATATATGTATATATGTATATATATATATATATATATATATATATATATATATATATATATATATATATATATATATATATATATATATATATATATATATATATATATATATTATATAAAAAAATTCAATAACTAATAAATGTTGTCATAGGATATATAACATAATTATTAATTATTACATAGTTAATAAGATATAGATTCTACATATTAAATTTAATTACAATATAAAAGTTATATTAAAAACCTTACTTCCATTATAAATGTTAATATTAATATTTGTATTATTATTTATATTAAATATATAAAATTTAAGATGTGCAAGTATTGTTATTAATATTATTGATATTATTATTATTAATTCTATTATTATTATTACTAATTACATTATTAATATAATCAGTAATATTTAGTATTATTGTTATAAAAATAAATACTTGTATTATCAATATTATAAATTCTAATGAAAAATATAAAGTTATATATAAAATCTGATATGTATGAGTTGTTATATTACCATTATTGATATTATCATATTAATACTATTATTACTAATAGGAGTATTATTTTCTTTTTTTTATTATTGACATCATTATTATTAATTATTATTAAACTTATTCTTTTCCATTATTAATATTATCATATCTAAATTATTGTTTTTATTTTTTATTTGATATTATTATTTAGTATTATTACTAATATAATCATTAGTATTAGCATTTTATTATTAACAACATTATTAATATTAATGTTATGAATTATATACATATATAATCAAATACATAAAACAGATATAATATATATATATATATATATATATATATATATATATATATATATATATATATATATATATATACAATACATATTAGGAATCTGTATTTTTAATATGTATTATATATAGATATGTATATTATATATAAATATATACATGTAAATACCGAATATATATGAATAAATATAAACAAATACTGTTAAAGACGTAAAAATTATATAAACTTGAAATAATACGTATTTAGTTCCTAATCGCTATCCTCCTGTGTAATTTGTCGACTTAATTGCTATATGTGTCCAAATCAAAATCACATATAAGATTAAGTTCTGTTCGAGTTATATTTTTTATTTATTTCTTCTATCCTTGAGGGGAAAACTGTCGACCATATTAGCTGTAAGTTAAACGAATTTTTTATATGATTGATAAATTATTCAACACATCATTTTCACTATCAAATACCAATTATATCTGGGTGTTATCTGAAAATTTAAACAAAGAAATTGAAGAAGAACCGTTTTTCCTCTGTTCGCGTATTATTTTCTCAAAGATCGATTTTTGAATGAATTCACAAAATCTGTTAATGTAATATCCTTATGATTACCTTACTCAAACTATCTAAAAAATCTTAGCTTCCAATTCTTGATAACGTATTCGAATTTTGGAGTCAAAGGTATTTTTCAAAAAGTCAACAATTATGCTCTTGAAGAAATTTGATTTTGTATTTATGTTTTAACTTCAATTAAGGATTCCAATATTTTCTAAAAAGGATTTCAAACCTATTTCATGTTGTACTCTTTGTCTGAAACGTACTCAAATTCGAAATCAATATTGGAGTTCATTTGTTCATTGTGAGTCTTCCACGGCCATTTAATTGTTTATGTTAATCAAAGAACATCCACAATAAGACTTGGTCTGTTTTGTTTACAAATTTAAAAACCAGTTCGTGCCTTGTTGTTATGATTGATTATTTGGACTCTCGTTGTTTGGATTTGGATTGAAGAAGAAGATGAAGTTGAACGGAGGAATACGGGTTATATTTATTTCGAGGGTATTATAAATCAGAAAAGGGGCAATAGCCCAATGGTTAAGAGTGTTAGTGGTATTCGAGAGGTCGCGGGTTCAAGCGTTGTCTAAGGCCTTTTTTTTTCTTTTGGGGAAATCTTTAAAGGTAGTTTCATTTTTATTTATTATTATTATTATTATTATTATTATTATTATTATTATTATTATTATTATTATTATCATTATCATTATTATTATTATTATTATTATTATTATTATTATTATTATTATTATTATTATTATTATTATTATTATTATTATTATTATTATTATTATTGTTATGTTATGTTATTATGATATATATAATTATTACTAATATTAGAAATAAAATTATTATTATCATTAATGCAATTAGTATCATTATCATTATTATTATTATTAGTAGTATCATTATTATTATTATTACTAGTGTTACTATTATTATTATTATTAGCATTAAAATGATTAATAAAATTATTGTTATTACTAACATTAGAATATGATTATTAGTATAATTAGTATTATTATTATTATTATTATTATTATTATTATTATTATTATTATTATTATTATTATTATTATTATTATTATTATTGTTATTGTTAGTATTATAATTATCATTATTATTAATATCATATTTAGATTTATAAGTATTAGAAACATTACTATCAATATCATTATTATAAAAACTATTATGATTAGGAAAATAAAAGTTTTAAAGATGTTGTTAAGACTATAAATATGAAAATTATAAATATGAATATCAATGTTATAATGAAAATTATATGTAAGATTAAAACGGAATATTATTATTATTATTATTATTATTATTATTATTATTATTATTATTATTATTATTATTATTATTATTATTATTATTATTATTATTATTATTATTATTATTATTATTATTATCACTATTATTATTATTGTTATTATTACAAATAAAAACTTTATACAAAAACACATTACCATTATATTAATATTACGTAACACTATATTTTATCAACAAAATGTTATTTATTTAAACTATATTAAAATTTAATATGATAAGTATTAATTATATACAATGTATGAATTAAATATATTAAATATATCTATATAATATAATATAACAAGTATATTATTAATAATAATAATATATAAAGTCATTCGATTACAAGTATATGTTTTAATATATATATATATATATATATATATATATATATATATATATATATATATATATATATATATATATATATATATATATGAATGATATAGGTTCGTGAATCCGAGGCCAACCCTACACATGTTCAATGTCGTCATATGTATTTTTACTACAAAATACAGTATCGTGAGTTTCATTATTCTCTTTTTAAATACTTTTGCAATATATATTTTTGGGACTGATAATACATGCGATTTTATAAATATTTTACGAAATAGGCACAAGTAATTGAAACTACATTATATGTTTGAATGGATCGAAGCCGAATATGCCCCTTTTAGCTTGGTAATCTAAGAATTAGGGAACCGAGCCCCTAATTGACGCGAATCCTAAAGATAGATCTATTGGGCCTAACAAACCCCATCCGTTGTTGCGGATGCTTTAGTACTTCGAAATTTATCATGTCCGAAGGGAGTCCCGAAATGATGGGGATATTCTATATGCATCATGTAAATGTCGATTATCAGGTGTTCAATCCATATGAATGATTATTTTTGTCTCTATGTATGGGACGTATATTTATGAGAAATTGAAATGAAAATATTGTGGTATATTAAAATTATGGAAATGATCAATTATAATAAACTAATGAACTCACCAACCTTTTGGTTGACACTTTAAAGAATGTTTATTCTGAGGATTGAAAGAAAATCTTCCGCTGTGCATTTGCCCATTTTAAAGATATTATTTGGAATCATTCATGACATATTTCAAAATACGTTGCATTCAAGTCGTTGAGTTCAGTAAAGATTATGAATAAGTAAATGATAGATTAGATCATTTATAGTTGGATATTATGAAATAGTATGCATGCCTGTCAACTTTCGATGTAATGAAAGTTTGTCTTTTAAAACGAATGCAATGTTTGTAAAATGTATCATATAGAGGTCAAATACCTCGCAATGTAATCATATGTTATTGTATTCGTTCTTATGGATTAGGACGGGTCTTTACAAACAATAGGTCCCACATTTTTCTTTTCTTTATCATTTTTGTTTGATTTTTTTTACTTGCTTAAATTTTTTATAAAAATAATACATATATAATAATTTAAATTAAAATCCTAGAATATAATAGGTCCAACATTTTTCTTTTCTGTATCCTAAAAAATAATACATATATAATAATTTATAAAAATAATATTTTTATTAAAGTCCTAAAAAATAAAAAATTACAATAATTATAAAATCTTAATACAATTACTTTATTAAACTCCTAGAAATTAAAACGTACAGTAATAATAAAATATAATATAACAACTACTCATCGTTGTCGTCGCTTGAAATATCGATATAATCTTTGTATCTCTCGACCATCTATTTATTGAACTTCAAAGCTTTTGTTAATTTCTTTCGGGTCCGCAATTTCGTTAACATTAAGTTTAAAAAATTTTGTGACACAATCCATTGCCGATCGTATTCATTCTTCCTTAACTATATCATCGATACAATTGTTTCATCTCTCCAGTTCTGCGTCCTTTTTATCATCCCATTTGCAGCCAACTCTTCGAATCTTGAAGAGTTCGTACCTCGTGAGGAGCTCGTACCCCGTAATGAAGTTGCCACGTAAGACGAAACGGAAATTCTAGCAGCCTTCTTCGATCGTTCTCTTCCCATTGAACGTCGAATCGCATCTTCTCAAGTTAGCTCATGGAGGTTGTTTAATCGATCATCACCAAGATTAACTGTTTGGTTTTTGGCAACCTTGTCACCATTTTCATCTTCGAGTACAAGTTGTGAACCTCTTCTTCTTCGCACACCACTTCCACTAACTGTAGGTGGTGTATACCACTTCTGCATCTTCTTCAAGAATTCCCAAACGTCTTTGTAATTCCATGGCTTCGCATTCTGATTGAGATATCTTTCCACCGTTGAGTTATATATCTTCCTCGTATCGACCGCTACACCTTGAGTTACGTTCTTCTTCATTATATAGGGTCATGAAATCTTTGCACGCCTTATCCATGTGAAGTCATTTGCCACTTAATTGATAGTCTCCTCTTAACCAATCGGAATCGTTGTTGTTGAACTTCTCACGAACTTTACCCTAAAAAGCAGTACCTCTTTGTGAATTACCATGAACTCCATCTTCCAAAGTGTCAATCCAACACGACGCCAACCAAATTTCTTCGGGCGAAATCAAGAATTATTTAATTTGTGGTTCTTTTGCAACGTCTTTTCCTTTTCTTATGTGACTCGTTCGAACCCGTACTTCTAGTGGTTGCGGATCACCACAAATTTCTTCTACTTCTTCGTTATTTAGAGGTGTGAAAGTTTGTTGTGATTGTAACCATGGTTGCGTACATGGAAGCTGAAATGGCATAACGCCCGGTTGCGAATAATGTGAGAATTGGGATGGGTATTGTTGTTGAAATAGTTGTTGATATTGTTGTTGAAATTGTTGTTTATATTGTTGTTGATGTAGAAACTGAGAAAAAAATGCCGCATTATTGAATTATTGATGAAGACTTTGTTGTGGGGCAAATTCGGTGACCCGAAATTGTAGAGATTACCGGAATAGGTCTCATTAAGATCGGGATTTTGATTTTGTTGAGACATGGTTATGAGGTAGAGAAATATTATGTAGAGAAAATGATTGAAATGTGAAATGTCCCGTTCATATTGATTATAAACGTTCCATATTAATTGATTTCGTTGCGAGGTTTTGACCTCTATATGAGAAGTTTTTCAAAGACTGCATTCGATTTTAGAACAAACCATAACCTTTAAAATATTACGACGATTATCAAATAATGATAATCTAAAATATAGCATTTTTCAAATGACCATTACATGATGGTTTACAATAATGTTACACATCAACATAAGTCTTCGAATGCAGTTTTTAAATAATATTATACAAGCATGGACTCCAAATCTTGTCCTTAATTTAGTATGTAACAGCGGAAGCTCTTAATAATAACCTGAGAATAAACATGCTTAAAATGTCAACAAAATTGTTGGTGAGTTATAGGTTTAACCTACATATTATCAAATCATAATAATAGACTACAAGATTTCATTTTTATAACACATCTCATATCAGGCATTTCAGAAACTGCATAGAGATAAAAATCATTCATATGTTGAACACCTGGTAACCGACCTTAACAAGATGCATATAGAATATCTCCATCATTACGGGACTCTCATCGGATATGATAAATCGAAGTACTAAAGCATCCGTAACTCGGATGAGGCTTGTTGGGCCAAATAGATCTATCTTTAGGATTCGCGTCAATTAGGGGCCATTTCTCTAATTCTTAGGCTACCAAGCTGAAAAGGGGCATATTCGGTTCGATAATCCAACATAGAAAGTATTTTCGATTACTTGTGTCTATTTTGTAAAACATTTATAAAATCGCATGTATTCTCATCCCTAAAAAAATAATAGATTTTAAAAGTGGGACTATAACTCACTTTCACAGATTTTTACTTCGTCGGGAAGTAAGACTTGGCCACTGGTCGATTCACGAACCTATAACAAATATGAACATATATATATCAAAGTATGTTCAAAATATATTTACAACACTTTTAATACATTTTGATGTTTTAAGTTTATTAAGTCAGCTGTCCTTATTAGTAACCTACAACTAGTTGTCTAAAGTTAGATGTACAGAAATAAATTGATATATATTATCTTGAATCAATCCACGACCCAGTGTATACACGTCTCAGGCTAGATCACAACTCAAAGTATATATATTTTTGGAATCAACCTCAACCCTGTATAGCTAACTCCAACATTACTGCATATAGAGTGTCTATGGTTGTTCCAAATAATATATATACATGGGTCGATATGATATGTCAAAACATTTGCATACGTGTCTATGGTATCCCAAGATTACATAATATATTAGAATACATGTATAATACAATATAAGTTAGCTAGGATATGATTAATATAGATTTGTTACCAATTTTCACGTAGCTACAACAAGAAAAATTATCCAATCTTGTTTTACCCATAACTTCTTCGTTTTAAATCCGTTTTGAGTGTTTCAAGTTGCTATGGTTTCATATTGAACTTAAGTTTATGAATCTAAACAGAAAAAGTATAAGTTTATAGTCGGAAATACAGGTTACAAGTCGTTTTTGTAAAGGTAGTCATTTTAGTCGAAAGAACGACGTCTAGATGACCATTTTGGAAAACATACTTCTACTTTGAGTTTAACCATGATTTTTGAATATAGTTTCATGTTCATAAGAAAAATCATTTTCCCAGAAGAACAACTTTTAAATCAAAGTTTATCTTAGTTTTTAATTAACTAACCCAAAACAGCCCGCGGTGTTACTACGACGGCGTATATCCGGTTTTACGATGTTTTTCGTGTTTCCCGATTTTAAATCATTAAGTTAGCATATCATATAGATATAGAAAATGTGTTTAGTTGATTTTAAAAGTCAAGTTAGAAGGATTAACTTTTGTTTGCGAACAAGTTTAGAATTAACTAAACTATGTTCTAGTGATTTCAAGTTTAAACCTTCGAATAAGGTAGTTTTATATATATGAATTGAATGATGTTATGAACATCATTACTACCTCAAGTTTAGTAGGTAAACCTACTGGAAGTGACAAGAAATGATCTAGCTTCAAAGGATCTTGGATGGTCTGAAAGTTCTTGAAGCAGAATCATGACACGAAAACAAGTTCAAGTAAGATTATCACTCGAATTAAGATAGTTATAGTTATAGGAATTGAATCAAAGTTTGTATATGAGTATTACCTTGATTTAGAATGATATCTTACTGTAAACAACAAGGATTTCTTGAGGTTGGATGATCACTTTACAAGATTGGAAGTGAGCTAGTAAACTTGGAAGTATTCTTGATTTTATGAAACTAGAACTTGTAGAATTTATGAAGAACAATTAGAACTTGAAGATAGAACTTAAGAGAGATCACTTAGATGAAGAAAATTGAAGAATGAAAGTGTTTGTAGGTGTTTTTGGTCGTTGGTATATGGATTAGATATAAAGGATGTGTAATTTTGTTTACATGTAAATAAGTCATGAATGATTACTAATATTTTTGTAATTTTATGAGATATTTCATGCTAGTTTCCAAATGATGGTTCCCACATGTGTTAGGTGACTCACATGGGCTGCTAAGAGCTAATCATTGGAGTGTATATACTAATAGTACATACATCTAAAAGCTGTGATTGTACGAGTACGAATACGGGTGCATACGAGTAGAATTGTTGATGAAACTGAACGAGGATGTAATTGTAAGAATTTTTGTTAAGTAGAAGTATTTTGATAAGTGTCTTGAAGTCTTCCAAAAGTGTATGAATACATATTAAAACACTACATGTGTATACATTTTAACTGAGTCGTTAAGTCATCGTTAGTCGTTACATGTAAATGTTGTTTTGAAACATTTAGGTTAACGATCCTGTTAAATGTTATTAACCCATTGTTTATTATATCTAAAGAAATGTTAAATTATTATATTATCATGATATTATTATATATTAATATATCTTAGTATGATATATATACAGTTAAATGTTGTTACAACGATAATCGTTACATATATGCCTCGTTTCGAAATTCTTAAGTTAGTAGTCTTGTTTTACATATGTAGTTCATTGTTAACACACTTAATGATATACTTAATTATCATTTTATCATGTTAAACATAGTGTATCAATATCTTAATATGATTCATATGTATTTAGTAAGACGTTGTTATAACGATAATCGTTATATATATCGTTTCGAGTTTCTTAATTCAATAAACTCATTTTTATGTATATCACTCATTGTTAATATACTTAGTGAGATACTTACTTATCATAATATCATGTTAACTATATATATATATATATATATATATATATATATATATATATATATATATATATATATATATATATATATATATATATATATATCATCATGTAGTTTTTACAAATTTTTAACGTTCGTGAATCGCCGGTCAACTTGGGTGGTCAATTGTCTATATGAAGCACATTTCAAATAATCAAGTCTTAACAAGTTTGATTACTTAACATGTTGAAAACATTTAATCATGTAAATATACCAATTTCATTTAATATATATAAACATGGAAAAGTTCTGGTCACTACAGTACCTACCCGTTAAATAAATTTCGTCCCGAAATTTTAAGCTGTTGAAGGTGTTGACGAATCTTCTGGAAATAGGTACGGGTATTTCAGCTTCATTTGATCTTCACGCTCCCAGGTGAACTCGGGTCCCCTACGAGCATTCCATCAAACCTTGACGATCTGTATCTTATTTTTCTTGAGCCTTTTAACCTCACGATCCATTATCTCGACGGGTTCTTCAATGAATTGTAGTTTTTCATTGATTTTAATTTCGTCTAAAGGAATAGTGAGATCTTCTTTGGCTAAGCACTTCTTCAAATTCGAGACGTGAAAGGTATTATGTACATTGGTGAGTTCTTGAGGTAATTCAAGTCTATAGGCTACTGGTCCGACACGATCTAAAATCTTGAATGGTCCAATGTATCTTGGATTTAGTTTCCCTCGTTTACCAAATCGAACAATGCCTTTCCAAGGCGAAACCATAAGCATGACCATCTCCCCAATTTCAAATTCTATATCTTTCCTTTTAAGGTCCGCGTAGCTCTTTTGTCGACTCTGAGTAGTTTTCAACCGTTGTTGAATTTGGATGATTTTCTCTGTAGTTTCTTGGATTATCTCCGGACCCGTAATCTGTCTATCCCTCAATTCATTCCAACAAATTGGAGATCTGCACTTTCTACCATAAAGTGCTTCGAACGGTGCCATTTCGATACTCGAGTGGTAACTGTTGTTGTAGTAAAATTCTGCTAATGGTAGATGTCGATCCCAACCGTTTCCAAAATCAATAACACATGCTCGTAGCATGTCTTCAAGAGTCTGTATCGTCCTTTCGCTCTGTCCATCGGTTTGTGGATGATAGGCAGTACTCATGTCTAGATGAGTTCCCAATGCTTGTTGTAATGTCTGCCAAAACCTTGAAACAAATCTGCCATCTCTATCAGAGATAATAGAGATTGGTATTCCATGTCTAGAGACAACTTCCTTCAAGTATAATCTCGCCAACTTCTCCATTTTATCATCTTCTCTCATTGGTAGAAAGTGTGCTGACTTGGTGAGACGATCGACTATTACCCAAATAGTATCATAACCACTTGCAGTCCTTGGCAATTTAGTAATGAAATCCATGGTAATGTTTTCCCATTTCCATTATGGGATTTCGGGTTGTTGAAGTAGACCTGATGGTTTCCGATGTTCAGCTTTGACCTTAGAACACGTCACACATTCTCCTACGTATCTAGCAATATCGGCTTTCATACCCGGCCACCAAAAGTGTTTCTTGAGATCTTTGTACATCTTTCCCGCTCCGGGATGTATTGAATATCTGGTTTTATGTGCTTCCTTAAGTATCTTTTCTCTCACATCTCCAAACTTTGGTACCCAAATTCTTTCAGCCCTATACCGGGTTCCGTCTTTCCGAATATTAAGATGTTTCTCCGATCCTTTGGGTATTTCATTCTTCAACTTTCCTTCTTTTACAACTCCATGTTGCGCCTCCTTTATTTGAGTAGTAAGGTTAGTACGAATAATTATATTCATAGCTTTTACCCGCATTGGTTTCCTGTCCTTTCTACTCAATGCGTCGGCTACCACATTTGCCTTCCCTGGGTGGTAACGAATCTCGAAATCGTAATCATTCAATAACTCAATCCACCTATTCTGCCTCATGTTAGTTGTTTCTGATTAAATATATGTTGGAGACTTTTGTGGTCGGTATATATGATACTTTTGACCCCATATAAGTAGTGCCTCCAAGTCTTTAATGCAAAAACAACAGCGCCCAATTCCAAATCGTGAGTCGTATAATTTTGCTCATGAATCTTCAATTGTCTGGACGCATAAGCAATTACCTTCGTTCGTTGCATTAATACACAACCGAGGCCTTGCTTTGAGGCATCACAATATATCACAAAATCATCATTCCCTTCAGGCAATGACAATATAGATGTCATAGTTAACTTTTTCTTCAACAATTTAAACGCTTTCTCCTGCTCATCCTTCCATTCAAATTTCTTCCCTTTATGTGTTAATGCAGTCAAGGGTTTTGCTATTTTGGAAAAATTTTGGCTGAACCTTCTGTAGTAACCAGCCAGTCCTAAAAATTGGCGAATATGCTTCGGAGTTTTCGGGGTTTCCCACTTTTCAACGGTTTCAAATTTTGCCGGATCCACTTGAATACCTTCTTTGTTCACTATGTGACCGAGGAATTGAACTTCTTCCAACCAAAATGCACACTTTGAAAACTTAGCCTACAGTTTTTCTTTCCTCAATAACTCTAGCACTTTTCTCAAATGTTCTTCGTGCTCTTGATCATTCTTTGAGTAAATAAGTATGTCATCGATAAAAACAATGACAAACTTGTCAAGGTATGGTCCACACACTCGATTCATGAGGTCCATGAACACAGCTGGTGCGTTAGTCAACCCAAACGACATAACCATAAACTCGTAATGACCGTAACGCGTCCTGAAAGCAGTCTTTGGAATATCATCCTCCTTCACCCGCATTTGATGATATCCAGAACGTAAATCAATCTTCGAATAAACTGGCGAGCCTTGTAGTTGATCAAATAAGTCGTCGATTCTTGGTAGTGGATAACGATTCTTGATGGTAACTTTGTTCAACTCTCGGTAGTCGATACACAACCTGAATGTACCATCCTTCTTTTTGACAAACAAAACAGGAGCTCCCCATGGTGATGTACTTGGTCGTATAAAACCACGCTCTAAAAGTTCTTTTAGTTGGCTTTGGAGTTCTTTCATTTCACTGGGTGCGAGTCTGTATGGAGCACGAGTCCTGGTACGAGATCTATTTGAAATTCAACAGATCGATGTGGAGGTAGTCCCGGTAATTCTTTCGAAAATACATCGGGAAATTCTTTTGTGATGAGAACATCATTGATGTTCTTTTCTTCGGGTTTGACTTCTTCGCTGTGTGTGATGCGCGTAGAGGTGTATACGAAATAGTTATATTTTTATTACGAAATACTACAAAATATGACACAAGTTTTATATATTTATTTATAGATGGGATATACCTAAACCTTGCTACAACACTATAGGCAGTGTACCTAATCGTAGAGTAGTATAGTTTTTAGTAAGTCCGGTTCATTCCACAGGGAGACGGTTACACTATATTTTTATATAACTATATTTGTACAAAATATATATAAATAATATATAATAATATATAAAAGGGGGTTTACCGTTTAATGACCGGTTTGTCGATTTTAAAACTTAAGCGTAAATATAAATGACGATAATTAAAGTGCGTAAAATAAATGACAATAAATAAAAGGACAGTAAATAAAAGTACGAGGAAATATAAAATAAAATAATTATGCTTATTTAAACTTCCGTAACCATGATGTTTGACGTTTTGATTTTAATTAATTGTCCTGGGTAATTGTCCTTTGTCCTGGATGTATTTGAAACCTATCTAGTTTTTGTCCATAATAGTTCATCGGTCATAATTATAAACTGCTTGGCAAATTTAACCTTATACCCGGATTCGAACTGTAATAAGGTCTTAATACTTTGTTTAATGAATACACCAGGTTATCGACTGTGTGTAATCCAAGGTTTTAATACTTTGTTAACAATTACACCAATTACCCTTGAATGTAATCCACCCCTATTTTAATGAGTCCATTGACTATTAATTTATCCCCGTGTCCGGTCAAATGAACAATAATTTGTATTTATAAATATCCCGCCCATCGTGTCCGATTAAGCGTATGTGGTTATATATAGATACGTCAAATCATAACCTTTATATTAAATTAACGAGGTATCGTTAATTTAATATAAAGCCCATTAATATCCCATAGTCTAATTTCCACTAGTGTCGTTCTTTTGTCCAAACCCCAATTATGGTCCAAAGCCCAATTACCCCATCTTAATATTTAGCCCAACATCACGATTACTTCGGCTCAAATAAGCATAATAATAACTTAAGTACGAGACATTAATTTAAAAAGGAGAACATAGCTTACATTGATTATTTATCACGTAGTGTTACACGGACAGAACTTCGACTTTAAAACCCGTAATTAACCATTACATTAACTAAACTAATCTAATATAAAACTAAACTATTATATATATATTATATATATATATATATTATACTAACAGAGGGAGTATATATACTTTTTTGTGTGTAAAACTCGGCAGACTTCGTTGCCTTTTATAGGCATTTTGGGATTTGACTGCTCCGAGATCGCGAAGCAAATGTGCCTTCCAGCTCCGAGATCGCGAAGTAACGCACTCCAGCTTACTAACTTTTGGCCATTTGCTTGTCGACGTTATTTAATATAATATATAATATATAAATAATTTATATAATTATTTAAATATTATATTATATTCTTGTGCATAGTAGACTTGTAATTTTTGGTCTGTTGCGTCGGGCGTTGATAGTTGGCTCAGGTGCCGGTTCCGAATTTTCGAACGCTTTTTCGTATAATTTAATATCTTGTACTTTGCGTTCCGCAACTTGTACTCTTGTAATTTTTAGATGTTTCTCATCAATAAATGGAACCACTTGGATTGTATCTTGTACGTTTGAGCATTTTGGATGTTTTTGTCTTCGAATCTTCGTTTTCGCCTTTTGTCTTCGCATTTATTTAATATAAACGAATATTACTTGAAAATAGAACAATTGCAACTGAAAACTTTACATATTGGAAGGATATTGCTACTAAATATATGTTCATTTAGAGCACTATCAAATATTCCCACACTTGAACGTTGCTTGTCCTCAAGCAACACATAACTTGAAATTAAATCACACGAATCACTTCTTTATTCTTCACACTTTATACATCAGTGATTTTGATACGGCGGTATAAACAATGATAGTAACATTTGTGGTTTACAGTCCCACATGTCTATAAAAATTTAGATCCTTTAGGAAATTGGATCTTTATGAAAACTTTTGATCTTTTGAAAAATTAAGCTAGATTTTACCCTAGACAAGTTTTCTGGAATAACCCTTCACCGGTGTTTGCAAAATGATTTTGTGGGTTGTGTGGGTTTCAGATTTGAAAATTTTAGCTCAACACTTGCGGTTTTGTGTTACCCACTTGCTAACCTTGTATTAGGAAAGCAACACGTCCAGTTTACTTGTCCCGTATATTACCTTTCGGCAAACTACCGTCCGGTTGTAAAGGAAAGCGATGAACAAGCAACTGTTAAGGCAATGTCTAATGACATGCATTTGATTATGGTCTACAACGTGTCGGATGCTATTACTATCCTTTGTAGGAGCAATAGTAAAGATCATCCTATAATTTTTCGGTCTGGCACAAGGTCTTGTCTTTGACCATGCTATGCAACCATCGTTCTTACGATTGACACCCGATTTGGTTCAGGTGACCTAATGAATTCCGATAAATTCTCAGGATTTTACGTTCAATAGTAATGAACGCATTGAAAATGGGTTTTCAGAAAACAAATCGGTTTTAATTTTGATCAAAATATTTTCTCGTTCAAGCTCGAGTTTAGATATCATCGAATTCCATGAGTTGTAATTCTCAATCTTTAAGGTCAATCTCAAGGATTGAGTAATATCAGGCTTAAAAGCTGATTTTTAATCTTTAAGGAGAATATCCTTTCTGGGAGTCTGATTCATTAGTCTTATCAAGCTAATTTGCACGGCGCCCTCCCATTTTACGAGATAAATCCTTCTCATGGTTAGGATAAATCTGACCACATGGCGACCCTGTTTGATGCTGAGGTCCGTGGATTTCCAGTCGATTTTTGAGAAAACTTTTCAAGATTTTTCGTTGACTCTACAACTGGTCTGGACGACAACTGCTTGACCTAAATCAAGAAGCACGTGCCTTTTTCGAAAGACTTTACTTCCTTTTAATGATGGAATTGATTCATCGTGTAGATCCATCTTTTCTTTCATCGGGTAAAACAGTTAATTTAGTCCAAAACAAAAGCACCTGCAATAACTTTACAGAAACATGTAATAGATAGTTTTTAATTGAATAACTTGGTACATTCTCCCCACACTTGGCTTTTTTTTCATGCGTCTTTTTATATCTTAATAAATAAATTCAAGCGTTTTAGTTGTTTCTCAATTTATGTCCTTTCCGAGGTAACAATAATTTCGGCATTAACACCTAGTTTTATCGTTCATAAATATATATAAACATGATTTTGAATTCGTTTAGTTGAAAATTTTTCAAATTTTCACAAAATTTGGCAAATAAACCAAGTGCAAACCCGAGAGAATTTATAATCCTTCCCCACACTTGAGATCATGCAATGCCCTCATTTGCATTAAATCAGACTATAATTATAAATTCATGAGGGTGATTAGTGTAGAAAAGTGATTAAAAATACCCAGTTTTTAATTACAAAGCTCGTCGAATGATTGATGGCGCGCCTCATCGTTCATTCCTTCTTGTTTTATCACACATGTTTTTCTTCAAAAACGATTGCTTTTCTGAACTGTTTGCTAATATTTGAAAATACGTCTTTTACCCTAATCGTGCATTTTTATTAACGAGTTATGCGCTAACCCGAACACTGAATTTAACGTTAAGTGGGGTTCGACTTCCCCACACTTAGCTGACGACATGTGAAGTCGGTAGAATAAGTTCCACGAATTAGAATAGTGAGCCAGTTATTTACATCTCGGGTGGTATATAATATATCAATGGGTTTAAAGTTTAGACTCACCCGATCTTCACTACTTAATTCTTTTTTAAGTGTAGCTTTTAGTAAATGGATATGTCTCTTTTCTGGTTCTTGGTCAAATGGATCGATATACACCGACATACATACTATAGGGTGGAAAATTCCTAACATTTCCTTCCGTTTATTCTCGGGATCAAAGTTTTCACCTCTATTACCCAATTGGGTAAAATCCGAGGTGTCATTATTTATTACAGCTCGTAGCTCATCTTCGATAGATGACTCGTCTATTGAGAATATTGGGTTGGAAGGTTGTGGCTGGATCGAAGCAAATTCTTCTTCATTAACGGTCCTTATCGGTTCCTCCACTTTGGTCTCGGGGGTAAAATTTTCAACGTTATCGTTTTCCCAAGAGTACCAATTTGTCACCCTTACTTCTTCTTCATTCATTGATTGATCGATGATTTCATCGGTAGAGGCTAATGTGTCGATATATTGTGAAATTGGTAAAGCTGAATAAAAAGTATCATCAGAATAGTTGGTGATTTCGGAGCTCTCGAATTCATTAAAATTCGATGATATGAGATTTTCTTGCACAATACTCCTCAGATTAACAGGTGTGTAATCTGATAGAGTTTCAGCTTGCCGATTTACAAACTCTCTCATTTGTTCATTTTGAGCATCGAGTTCTTCGAGTTTGATTTTCATATTGTCTAAAAGATTTTCAGACACATAATTTTCCTCGTCTTCTGGTTGTTGAGTTTGGAAATATTCTTGGGAATAATCCCAATTTGAATTTTATTTCTCATAATCGTTCCATTCAGGTTCCGTGGGTGCGTAATTTTTCATAGGAACGTAATAATAACATTCCCATGTTGAATGATAATCTCCACAGATTTCACAACTAGTTATTGTTTCGTCATTCGTTATCCAAGATTGACCGAACGAATTGTCATCAACACCCGTTTGAGAGTATTGATTTCGTATGTCATAAAGAGTTTCCAAAATATTCTCGAAATTTTCCATAATGCGCTTATTACCAAATTTTAGCTACAATGTGGTGCATTTGCTAATTATTCTATTAGTTATAAATAAAAAATTATATAAGTTATCAAATTAATAGACTTTTCTGATTTTGCCCACGTTTCGAATAGCCAATAGATGCAGCAGGTAGCCAGGACCCTTTAAATCGGAAGCCCACAACTCGCCACTAACAAATCCAACTATTACTACAAACCAGAAAATTTGGATGTCTATCAATTTAACCGCTTAAAATAATTTTTCGTTTGGAATTTTAGAGAAGAAATAGAAAATCTATGTCCTAAAAACTAGCATGTCGAGAAATAAGAAAGAAAAAGATTACGCGTCGAAAAACGTCGAAAAATAAAAATAAGAAAGAAAAACGTCGAAACTTAAAAGTCTAAAAACTATATCTAAAAAGTTGCGCCTAAAGGTATTGAAACTTAAAAGGAATTCTATATCCAAAACGGCAATAAATTAAAAAGGCACTAAAATTTAAAACGGCGTCGCAAAATTCTAAAGCGCCTAAATCTTAATCTAAAGAAAAAGCACTTAAGGAATTTTACGGCAAAACTTAGAAATCTAGAAATATAAAAATTCTACGGCAAAAACTAAATTTAAAACTAATTACGAACGATAAATATACAAATTACGAATTAAACGATAAATATACAAATTTTAACTAAAATGATAAAAATACAAATTTTATAAAAATATTATTTTTATATTATTATTTTATAAAAATATTAATATAAATAATAATAAATAAAACTTAAAATATAAATTAATTAAAAACTAAAACTAAAGATTAAATATAAATCCTAATTAGGTTTTAAATAATAATAATTAAAAATTAAACCCTAAATATGTAATTAATGATCCTAGGTATCAGCTGTCAGAGCAGCTCCGCGATCGCTGCGATTTGTACCTTCGATGCTCCGATATCGCGGAGTTAAACAGTGATGGATCCGGTTCAAAGGTTGGGCTGCTACAGTGTTCGGCCCAGTTCGTTTTAATTTTTAAATTTTTTTTAATTTTATATTTTTTTTCTAAAAATTTATATATAAATATATTTATACAAAAATGAATTAAAAATATAGCGTTTCGCCGACTCCCCGGCAGCGGCGCCAAAAACTTGATGTGCGTAGAGGTGTATACAAAATAGTTATATTTTTATTACGAAATACTACAAAATATGACACAAGTTTTATATATTTATTTACAGATGGGATATACCTAAACCTTGTTACAACACTATAGGCAGTGTACCTAATCGTAGAGTAGTATAGTTTTTAGTAAGTCCGATTCGTTCCACAGGGAGACGGTTACACTATATTTTTATATAACTATATTTGTACAAAATATATATAAATAATATATAATAATATATAAAAGGGGGTTTACCGTTTAATGACCGGTTTGTCGATTTTAAAACTTAAGCGTAAATATAAATGACGATAATTAAAATGCGTAAAATAAATGATAATAAATAAAATGACAGTAAATAAAAGTACGAGGAAATATAAAATAAAATAATTATGCTTATTTAAACTTCCGTAACCATGATGTTTGACGTTTTGATTTTAATTAATTGTCCTGGGTAATTGTCCTTTGTCCTGGATGTATTTGAAACCTATCTGGTTTTTGTCCATAATAGTTCATTGGTCATAATTATAAACTGCTCGGCAAATTTAACCTTATACCCGAAGTCAAATATTCCAATTAATTGGGGATTCGAACTGTAACAAGGTCTTAATACTTTGTTTAATGAATACACCAGGTTATCGACTGTGTGTAATCCAAGGTTTTAATACTTTGTTAACAATTACACCAATTACCCTTGAATGTAATCCACCCCTGTTTTAATGAGTCCATTGACTATTAATTCATCCCCGTGTTCAGTCAAATGAACAATAATTTGTATTTATAAATATCCCGCCCATCGTGTCTGATTAAGCGTATGTGGTTATATATAGATACGTCAAATCATAACCTTTATATTAAATTAACGAGGTATCGTTAATTTAATATAAAGCCCATTAATAGCCCATAGTCTAATTTCCACAAGTGTCGTTCTTTTGTCCAAACCCCAATTATGGTCCAAAGCCCAATTACCCCATCTTAATATTTAGCCCAACATCACGATTACTTCAGCTTTAATAAGCATAATAATAACTTAAGTACGAGACATTAATTTAAAAAGGAGAACATAGCTTACATTGATTATTTATCGCGTAGTGTTACACGGACAGAACTTCGACTTTAAAACCCGTAATTAACCATTACATTAACTAAACTAATCTAATATAAAACTAAACTATTATATATATATATATATATATATATATATATATATATATATATATATATATATATATATATATATATATATATATATATATATATATATATATATATATATATATATATATTATATATATATATTATACTAACAGAGGGAGTATATATAATTTTTTGTGTGTAAAACTCGGCAGACTTCGTTGCCCTTTATAAGCATTTTGGGATTTGACTGCTCCGAGATCGCGAAGCAAATGTGCCTTCCAGTTCCAAGATCGCGAAGTAACGCACTCCAGCTCACCAACTTTTGGCCATTTGCTTGTCGACGTTATTTAATATAATATATAATATATAAATAATTTATATAATTATTTAAATATTATATTATATTCTTGTGCATAGTAGACTTGTAATTTTTGGTCCGTTACGTCGGGCGTTGATAGTTGGTGAAAGGACCCGTCCTAATCCATCCGGACGAAATCCATATCGATTATAAACGATTCACAAGTGTTATTGAGGGTACTGTTGGTGCCGGTGATGTTGCTGAAGCTGGTATATTTTGCACCATATTCTCCGAATTGATTATTCGAGCGCGAAGTTCGTTGACTTATTACTTCAGGATAATTGTCGGTCGGAACGAGCGGATGAATAAGGTTTCAAATTGTGGATAGAATATAATCATGTCGAGCTACTCTGGAAATGAGGGTGAAGATGGTGTTTCGGATTGGTTTGCCAGTGAATGTTTCAAGTTCTTCACCCAGCGAACAATATGGTGGGTGAAAGGGATCGATTCTTATTGTATCCAATGATTAAATAGACTTGGAACTCATCATATGAATTGGGGATGGTTGGTTGGTTGATTCATTCTGGTGACGCTGCTTTCGGAGCTTAGGTGAGCGTCCACGTCAAAATAGCTGTCGGAATAACTATCAGATAGTTATCGGAATTCGAGGGACTCGAATTGGTTAAAGGATTTATCCCATACGATCAGATGAAGGATTTTCGATAAGAATTAGATTATAGGATGTAGATTAGTACCCTGTAATACATAATTTACATATGCATATATAATACTAAAATCCCATAAGTTACGGAGGAATCTACGGAAGCTGTCAGGCAAAGATAATAATAACAGGTACGCTAAGATATGAAGTAGCAGATACGTTAAGATAAGTCTATACACTATTCATGCAATCATTGCAGTAAGATGTGTCTAGACTAAGAATGATAAGCAAGTAATTTCCTAAGGATGATAAGCAGATGATTTCCGACAAAAATGATAAGCAAAACTTTTAACATGCAGACACGGTCGAAGTCCAGACTCACTATTGCATCCTAACGACTTATCAGTTAGACACACTAATGTAGACCTGGTTCGCTAAGACCATCGCTCTGATACCAACTGAAAGGACCCGTCCTAATCCATCCAGACGAAATCCATATCGATTATAAACGATTCACAACAGTTGATTTCATTGCGAGGTACTTGACCTCTATATGATACATTTTACAAACATTGCATTCGTTTTTGAAAAGGCAATCTTTCATTACATCGAAAGTTGACGGCAGGCATACCATTTCATAATATATCTAACTATAATTGATTTAATAATAATCTTGATGAACGCAATGACTCAAATGCAACATCTTTTGAAATATGTTATAAATGACTCTAAGTAACATCTCTAAGATGAGCAAATGCACAGTGGAAGGTTTCTTTAATACCTGAGAATAAACATGCTTTAAAGTGTCAACCAAAAAGGTTGGTGAGTTCATTTGTTTAACATAAATAATCATTTCATAATTTTTAATAGACCACAAGATTTCATATTTCCATTTCTCATAAAGATACGTCCCATGCATAGAGACAAAAATATCATTCATATGGATTGAACACCTGGTAATCGACATTCACAATATACATATAAGAATATCCCCATCATTCCGGGATCCTCCTTCGGACATGATATAAATTTCGAAGTACTAAAGCATCCGGTACTTTGGATGGGGATTGTTGGGCCCGATAGATCTATCTATAGGATTCGCGTCAATTAGGGTATCTGTTCCCTAATTCTTAGATTACCAGACTTAATAAAAAGGGGCATATTCGATTTGATAATTCAACCATAGAATGTAGTTTCGATTACTTGTGTCTATTTCGTAAAATAGTTATAAAAATTGCGCATGTATTCTCAGCCCAAAAATATAAAAGGTAAAAAGGTAAATGAAACTCACAGTAATGTATTTTGTAGTAAAAATATATATGACGATATTGAACAACTGAACAATGCAGGGTTGGCCTCGGATTCACGAACCTATATCATTCATATATGTATTAAAACATATTCTTGTAACCGAATAACTTTATTTATTATTATTAGTGATATAATTGTTATTTTTAATAATTTATATGTCTCATTATTTAATTTTATATCTTTATTTTATATATATAGTAATATTAATATAGTTAAGTTAAGTATAAATAATATACTTTTTATATAAAGATCATTTGTTTATGAAATTGTTAATTTTGATAATACTTAATATTATTACTAATGATAGTAATGATATTAAAATTTCAAATATGTTAATAATACAAATAGAAATGATACAAATACTAATATTAATAAAAAATAATAATAAATTTTATTATTTTCATAATAACTCTAATAATAGAAATTATTATCATTATAATAATAATAAATGACAATTTTTATCTTAATACATATATTTGTAATAATAATAATTATAGTTATAACACTAATGATAATTATAATAATGATAATCTTAATATTAGTAATATTAATAATAATAATAATAATAATAATAATAATAATAATAATAATAATAATAATCATAATAATAATAATAATAATAATAATAATAATAATAATAATAATAATAATAATAATAATAATAATAATAATAATAATAATAATAATACTTATAATGATACTAGTAATAAAATCGACGATAATACTAATATAGTTGTAACAATAATAATTATAATCGTAATCATAATCATAATCATAATCATAATAATAAATGTTACTTAATACTTGTAATAATAATAATAATAACACTAATAAGAATAATAATGATATTTATAATTATAACAATAATAACTAATACTAATAATAATAATAACAATTAAGATCATGATAATACTAATGAATAAAATTTATATTATAGTAAAAATAATAATAATAATAATAACAATAAGAACTAAAATAAAGATTATACCCTTTGGAAAGCTTTTATAAAAAGATTGCCCTGAACAAGACTTGAACCCGTGACCACTCGCTCACCCGCTAACACTCACGACCAACCCTCTGCTTCTGTTTTCTCTGATTAATCTGACTCCTAAACTTATTTATCCCATTCTATATTTCTGCCACTCATTCATCTTCTTCTCCAATCGATTTAAACGACCCAGATAACAAATGAAAATCGTTTGTAATTAAATTAAGACTTAAAATCCAACATAATAACACTCATTCATGATTAATTGGTTTGATAAAAAGAAAAAAAAATTAAAAAAAAATAAGACTGCTGCGGCAGTCGCTGCTTTAAAGAAGAAGAAAAATTCGTTTTCGATTTTAAAACGTTTTGAGCTGATACTTGTAACATAAATTGTGTTTCAAATGCTTCATAGAAACTTTATCAATCATTAATCGATCCAAAGACTTCAAAACGAATTCGAATTTGGCTCAAGAACATTTGTTGACTTTTTGAATCATAAACTTTGACTCGTAAATTCATGATGAATATAATGAATTGAAAACTATAAATTTGCAGAAAGTTTAGACTCAAGATTTCTAACGTGATTGCATTATTACAGTTTGCAAATTGATTCGAATTTTAGCTGTTGAATAAATGAATTGGAGCAGGGACACCGACGGGTTTAAAAAAAAATATCTGCTACTTGATTTGGATTTACAGAAGGCGAAAAAAAAATATGTATGTGACTAAAGGGATTTGTGTAGTGATAAGATTGGATTGACTCTTTTTTGTATCCTGATTTATTCTCACTGAATGTCACGAGTATACAGAAAAACAAAAGAGCAGGTAAGACTAATAAGGATTTATATCCTTTACACGTAATTACATATATATCTGCTTTATTTACATTATATATCTGTATTTTTTTTATACAACTAGCTTTATATATATATATATATATATATATATATATATATATATATATATATATATATATATATATATATATCTTAAATTTTAATAAATATTAATAATATTAATACCCTTAATATTATGTATTATATATATCGAAAATAAAATAATACAATAACATAGAAATAACAATAGTACACTATTAATAATAATAACATAAAATAATAATAATAGTAATAATAAGTAATCATAATAATTATTATGTATATGATAACAATAATATTATTATTGGTAATAATAATAATAATACTATTCTTAATAATGACATAAAATCATAATCTTAACTACTAATTATAATAATATTGATATTAAAATAGTATTAGCAATTAAATGTATCAAATATCATATATAGATTTTATGTATCTAATAATAATATTGATAATATTAATAATAATAATAATAATGAAGATAATAACATTGATAAAACAATTTATGCTTGTCAAATCTCATATATATATCATATGTATTTATGTACTATATATTAAATTAATAATACTAGTATCAAAAGTAATATAATAACTATATTTTAACTTGTAATTAAGTTTAATATAAAAATTTACATCTTATTAATTATGTACTATATAACAACATATTTAAATATTTAATGTTTATGTATTATATTTATATTACTATATTCATATAATATTAATTGTGTACCGAATTATATATATATATATATATATATATATATATATATATATATATATATATATATATATATTTATATTTATCTTGATATCATCTTAATTCTTTTATATATTAATTTACGTATTTAATTCAAATGATTAAATGGTGTTATATTAATTCCAATTTATATATACACTTGTATTTATATTTACATATATATATTTATTTACATATTTATTATCACATACCTGTTCGTGAATCGTCGAGCATAGTCAAAGGGTAATTGCATATATAAACATAGTTTAAAATTTTCGAGACTCAACATTATAGACTTTGCTTATCGTGTCAGAATCATAGTAAGATTAAGTTTAAATTTGGTCGGAAATTCCCGGGTCATCACAGTACCTACCCGTTAAAGAAATTTCGTCCCGAAATTTGAGTGAGGTCGTCATGGCTAACAATAAAAATGTTTTCCTGGCGAATATGGGTGTTAAATATAGTTTTATCGTTACCGACTAATATAGATTTAAACGATTCGGTTACTTGAAGCGTATGTGTGAAGTTATCGCAAAAGATTGAAATAGTAAAAGTAAAGATTCTTCTTAACTTTTGGCAGAGTCAGGGTTGAATTCCGAAATTTAAGGGATTTAAAGAAAATCTTCGAAATCTAAAAGATTTGATTGTTCGGCGAGTATGGAAATTAAGATCTCTATAATTAAATACGGTGATCTGCCTTGATTACTCTGTCTGATATTTCCATTATAAATTTAAGCTCTTCCGTTCTATTTTTCTCACCATTCCCATACTTTCTTTCTCAGTTCAAATATCCAAAAGATTATAATAATGCTTAATCCAGTTCTAATCCTTGTCCTCATCCTTACTATCGCAACAATTATTCTTCTTTTCCAACTTTCACCAGAGGAATCTGCTTACTTCTACTTTGCCCTTGGGGTTATAGTACTTATAATTCTCCCGTGTCTTTATGTTGCGATAAACATTGATATACACGGTTTGTAATTTAGGTGTTGTTATCGGGCTTTATATCTTTCCTTATATTTCAATGTCCCTATTTCTGTTTTCTATAATTATTGTCATCCACAGTTAATACTCTTTCCTATTTACTGCGATTTATACTCCAATTTCTATTTCTTTTGGAGCCTTGTCCCTTTGTTTCTTCTTTTTACGATTGGACATCTCTTGTAATGGTCCAGAATTCATAGATATAGAGTTTCGAATGATTATAATGTTATAAGCAGGGTGGAACGTGATAGCACAATTTGATTTTCAAAGTTATCGAAAATACAGACGATAGAATTATCAGGAATATATTCTTCTTGATATGCTTGGAGGTTATGTAGAATGAAAGAATTATGTAACATGACACATGATGATGGTATAATCTACTGTGAACCATCATCACGTTTCATTAGAAACTCAGCATGACTTACTGTAATATAATCACGTTGATCAAGTGTCATTATATTATACTAATTCATGCATCAGTTCCCAACACTACTTCAAAAACATTCATATTTTAAGCTCGAAAGTTTACAGAATATAGAAACTAATAATTTCTATATGATGTAACATTGATAGTACGAAGAGATTTTTGATTTCAGATAAGAATAGTTATGAAAATATCTTCAGAAATATGGAGGATATTTATAATGAAAGATACGATGATATCTTGAAATTTCTTATATCGAGGGATGATGATGAAGATTTATCCGTAAGGGTTTAGATTCGGAAGCAAGGTATTCGTTAAAGATTTCATCAGAAACAGAATCATTTGGATTCTTTGAAGTCAAACTTATTCTTTGTGATTTGTCCACGGCTTCTTTCATGATTTCGCATAATCTGCTTTTCGGTACTAAATTTTCTATTGAATGTTTCCAATATAATTATACACAGGAAGTACGAAGAGGTATATAATTTCAAACGAGAATATTTATGAAAATATCCTCGGAAAAATCGAAGATATTGATGATGATATTTTGGAATTTCTAAGTTCGATGGTTGATGGAGAAAGATTTTCCGCAAGATTTTAACATGACTTCAGAGCAGGATATTCTCTAAAGATTTCATCGGATCCAGAATTACCTGGATTCTTTGAATATAGGGTTTGGTCCTTGTATTTGTCCTTGGTCTCCTTCATGGTTAGCTCAATCCGTTTTCCAGTTCCAACTTTTCTGAGCTTTTCCAACAAACTATTCTTTATTATCAAACTTCTGGCTGTTAAGATCGTTTACGGTTGTCTACGGTTTCTGCTGCTTCATTCAGCTTTTTCAATATTCAGAGTATTGATTTGTAGACTGGGTGCTTTTCAAAATTTCAGAATGGAAGGTCATTATTCTAGAAGATAAATGTTATACATATAACTGTTGATGTAGATATGCTGTAAGTTTTCAAAGTACTGATTGCTGATTCCTCTACATTTACTGCTACCATATCCGAATCATTGGTTATCAATCCGAGGTGATTTCAAGAGAATTGTGTTTTTAGATGATTAAACACTGACGGTAATATGGTGGAATATAAAAGGTTCCCCGGTAATAATAAAAGAGCATACATATAAATCAAGGTGATAATAAGGTTGTTTCGAACGAAAAGTCGAAGTTGATTTGCTGGAGCTGTGACAAAATTTGCTACTTTGAAAGGAATTACCAAGTTATTTTGGGTAATAATAACACTAAAGTAATTAGCACAGCTACGTGTTAAACGTTTACTCAGTTTCCGAGAGTTTTTCAGATGCATAAATAAATGCATCAATCTTTTCTCCTGTAGATGAAGTGCGGTTGGTTCCTCCTCTCGTTTGAGATGTTTTCAAGAATCATGAAAGGTTTGAACGTGGATCTTAATCGTCAAGAAACAAATGAGGTTTGAGATGAAATCAAGTGGCAAACTTGAAGAATTGTTTAGTTTCATATGTTATAGTCAATATTTTAATTCATTTTAATTGTCCAATGTTGGTAGTCCACAGTTGATAGTCCACAATTAGCAATTCAATAATTCATATATAGTTTAATATATAATATTCGAATTAATTAATACGTATCGTGACCCGTATTCTTCTCAGACTCGATCACAACTCAAAGTATATATATTATTGTAGAATCAACCTCAACCCTGTATAGAGAACTCGATCATTACTGCATATAGAGTGTCTATGGTGATTCCAAATAATATATATAGATGCGTCGATATGATATGTCAAAACCTCGTATACGTGTCCCGACATTTAAAGTGCGTAAAATAAATAACAGGAATTAAATAACGATAAATAAAGTGCGTAAAGTAAATAACAGAAATTAAATGACAATAAATAAAATTGCGAGAATGTAAATTGCGATAATTAAATTGCGATAAATAAAATGTTATCAGTTAGCTAGGAACAGTTAGCGTGAATTCTTAACAAAATTTTGATTAGTTAATTCATTTGTTTCTAGCAATTTTTATTTTATCCAATGTTTTTCTTCATTATGCCACTTGTTGGATTCTGATAGGTCAAAATTCAAATATGAAATTGATTGAAAATGGTTACTCTGTGTTGATGGATATGTATATCGGTGGTTGTAAATATGATAGTAAATGATCGTTGAATCAAATTCGAAGAATGTACAGTGTAACTTATTAATGCGAAATCTAAATATTTCTAGGGTAATACCTACCCGTTAAAATATTTTCAACATTAACCGTTTGTACAAAAGAACTTTTAATTACAATCTTTATGAAAACATATATACATATATATTTTCTTCAGATGTATTCATGGATTTAATGAGTTAATATGATAATAAACTCATTTGCTTTTCGGTTAGAACTAGAATAAATAATCTCTAAAACTTTAGAGATTACATATTCGTCATGTCGAACGAAGATAAATGAGGTAGAACGATACGTAGAACGAAGATCATACTCAAAGTACAGATGATGATATTGAAGCATGGATTGTTGATGGTACTGGTGCTGTTATTGAGGGTACTGTTGGTGCCGGTGATGTTGCTGAAGCTGGTATATTTTGCACCATATTCTCCGAATTGATTATTCGAGCGCGAAGTTCGTTGACTTATTACTTCAGGATAATTGTCGGTCGGAACGAGCGGATGAATAAGGTTTCAAATTGTGGATAGAATATAATCATGTCGAGCTACTCTGGAAATGAGGGTGAAGATGGTGTTTCAGATTGGTTTGCCAGTGAATGTTTCAAATTCTTCACCCAGCGAACAATATGGTGGGTGAAAGGGATCGATTCTTATTGTATCCAATGATTAAATAGACTTGGAACTCATCATATGAATTGGGGATGGTTGGTTGGTTGATTCATTCTGGTGACGCTGCTTTCGGAGCTTAGGTGAACGTCCACGTCAAAATAGCTGTCGGAATAACTATCAGATAGTTATCGGAATTCGAGGGACTCGAATTGGTTAAAGGATTTATCCCATACGATCAGATGAAGGATTTTCGATAAGAATTAGATTATAGGATGTAGATTAGTACCCTGTAATACATAATTTACATATGCATATATAATACTAAAATCCCATAAGTTACGGAGGAATCTACGGAAGCTGTCAGGCAAAGATAATAATAACAGGTACGCTAAGATATGAAGTAGCAGATGCGTTAAGATATGTCTATACACTATTCATGCAATCATTGCAGTAAGATGTGTCTAGACTAAGAATGATAAGCAAGTAATTTCCTAAGGATGATAAGCAGATGATTTCCGACAAAAATGATAAGCAAAACTTTTAACATGCAGACACGGTCGAAGTCCAGACTCACTATTGCATCCTAACGACTTATCAGTTAGACACACTAATGTAGACCTGGTTCGCTAAGACCATCGCTCTGATACCAACTGAAAGGACCCGTCCTAATCCATCCAGACGAAATCCATATCGATTATAAACGATTCACAACAGTTGATTTCATTGCGAGGTACTTGACCTCTATATGATACATTTTACAAACATTGCATTCGTTTTTGAAAAGGCAATCTTTCATTACATCGAAAGTTGACGACAGGCATACCATTTCATAATATATCTAACTATAATTGATTTAATAATAATCTTGATGAACGCAACGACTCGAATGCAACATCATTTGAAATATGTTATAAATGACTCCAAGTAACATCTCTAAGATGAGCAAATGCACAGCGGAAGGTTTCTTTAATACCTGAGAATAAACATGCTTTAAAGTGTCAACCAAAAAGGTTGGTGAGTTCATTTGTTTAACATAAATAATCATTTCATAATTTTTAATAGACCACAAGATTTCATATTTCTATTTCTCATAAACATACGTCCCATGCATAGAGACAAAAATATCATTCATATGGATTGAACACCTGGTAATCGACATTCACAATATACATATAAGAATATCCCCATCATTCCGGGATCCTCCTTCGGACATGATATAAATTTCGAAGTACTAAAGCATCTGGTACTTTGGATGGGGCTTGTTGGGCCCGATAGATCTATCTTTAGGATTCGCGTCAATTAGGGTATCTGTTCCCTAATTCTTAAATTACCAGACTTAATAAAAAGGGGCATATTCGATTCGATAATTCAACCATAGAATGTAGTTTCGATTACTTGTGTCTATTTCGTAAAACAGTTATAAAAATTGCGCATGTATTATCAGCCCAAAAATATAAAAGGTAAAAAGGTAAATGAAACTCACAGTAATGTATTTTGTAGTAAAAATACATATGACGATATTGAACAACTGAACAATGCAGGGTTGGCCTCAGATTCACGAACCTATATCATTCATATATGTATTAAAACATATTCTTGTAACTGAATAACTTTATTTATTATTATTAGTGATATAATTGTTATTTTTAATAATTTATATGTCTCATTATTTAATTTTATATCTTTATTTTATATATAGTAATATTAATATAGTTAAGTTAAGTATAAATAATATACTTTTTATATAAAGATCATTTGTTTATGAAATTGTTAATTTTGATAATACTTAATATTATTAATAATGATAGTAATGATATTAAAATTTCAAATATGTTAATAATACAAATAGAAATGATACAAATACTAATATTAATAAAAAAATAATAATAAATTTTATTATTTTCATAATAACTCTAATAATAGAAATTATTATCATTATAATAATAATAAATGACAATTTTTATCTTAATACATATATTTGTAATAATAATAATTATAGTTAAAACACTAATGATAATTATAATAATGATAATCTTAATATTAGTAATATTAATAATAATAATAATAATAATAATAATCATAATAATAATAATAATAATAATAATAATAATAATAATAATAATAATAATAATAATACTTATAATGATACTAGTAGTAAAATCGACGATAATACTAATATAGTTGTAACAATAATAATTATAATCGTAATCATAATCATAATCATAATCATAATAATAAATGTTACTTAATACTTGTAATAATAATAATAATAACACTAATAAGAATAATAATGTTATTTATAATTATAACAATAATAACTAATACTAATAATAATAATAACAATTAAGATCATGATAATACTAATGAATAAAATTTATATTATAGTAAAAATAATAATAATAATAATAACAATAAGAACTAAAATAAAGATTATACCCTTTGGAAAGCTTTTATAAAAAGATTGCCCTGAACAAGACTTGAACCCGTGACCACTCGCTCACCCGCTAACACTCACGACCAACCCTCTGCTTCTGTTTTTTCTGATTAATCTGACTCCTAAACTTATTTTATCCCATTCTATATTTCTGCCACTAATTCATCTTCTTCTCCAATCGATTTAAACGACCCAAATAACAAATGAAAATCGTTTATAATTAAATTAAGACTTAAAATCCAACATAATAACACTCATTCATGATTAATTGGTTTGATAAAAATAAAAAAAATTAAAAAAAAATAGGACTGCTGCGGCAGTCGCTGCTTTAAAGAAAAAAAATTCGTTTTCGATTTTAAAACGTTTTGAGCTGATACTTGTAACATAAATTGTGTTTCAAATGCTTCATAGAAACTTTATCAATCATTAATCGATCCAAAGACTTCAAAACGAATTCAAATTTGGCTCAAGAACATTTGTTGACTTTTTGAATCATAAACTTTGACTCGTAAATTCATGATGAATATAATGAATTGAAAACTATAAATTTGCAGATAGTTTAGACTCAAGATTTCTAACGTGATTGCATTATTACATTTTGCAAATTGATTCGAATTTTAGCTGTTGAATAAATGAATTGGAGCAGGGACACCGACGGGTTTAAAAAAAAATATCTGCTACTTGATTTGGATTTACAGAAGGCGAAAAAAAAAATATGTATGTGACTAAAGGGATTTGTGTAGTGATAAGATTGGATTGACTCTTGTTTGTATCCTGATTTATTCTCACTGAATGTCACGAGTATACAGAAAAACAAAAGAGCAGGTAAGACTAATATGGATTTATATCCTTTACACGTAATTACATATATATCTGCTTTATTTACATTATATATCTGTATTTTTTTATACAACTGGCTTTATATATATATATATATATAAATCTTAAATTTTAATAAATATTAATAATATTAATACCCTTAATATTATGTATTATATATATCAAAAATAAAATAATACAATAACATAGAAATAACAATAGTACACTATTAATAATAATAACATAAAATAATAATAATAGTAATAATAAGTAATCATAATAATTATTATTTATATGATAACAATAATATTATTATTGGTAATAATAATAATAATACTATTCTTAATAATAACATAAAATCATAATCTTAACTACTAATTATAATAATATTGATATTAAAATAGTATTAGCAATTAAATGTATCAAATATCAAATATAGATTTTATGTATCTAATAATAATATTGATAATATTAATAATAATAATAATAATGAAGATAATAACATTGATAAAACAATTTATGCTTGTCAAATCTCATATATATATCATATGTATTTATATACTATATATTAAATTAATAATACTAGTATCAAAAGTAATATAATAACTATATTTTAACTTGTAATTAAGTTTAATATAAAAATTTACATTTTATTAATTATGTACTATATAACAACATATTTAAATATTTAATGTTTATGTATTATATTTATATTACTATATTCATATAATATTAATTGTGTACCAAATTATATATATATATATATATATATATATATATATATATATATATATATATATATATATATATATATCTTGATATCATCTTAATTCTTTTATATATTGATTTACGTATTTAATTCAAATGATTAAATGGTGTTATATTAATTCCAATTTATATATACACTTGTATTTATATTTACATATATATATTTATTTACATATTTATAATCACATAACTGTTCATGAATCGTCGAGCATAGTCAAAGGGTAATTGCATATATGAACATAGTTCAAAATTTTCGAGACTCAACATTATAGACTTTGCTTATCGTGTCAGAATCATAGTAAGATTAAGTTTAAATTTGGTCAGAAATTTCCGGGTCATCAAAGTTGGCTCAGGTGCCGGTTCTGAATTTTCGAACGCTTTTTCGTATAATTTAATATCTTGTACTTTGCGTTCTGCAACTTGTACTCTTGTAATTTTTAGACGTTTCTCATCAATAAATGGAACCACTTGGATTGTATCTTGTATGTTTGAGCATTTTGGACATTTTTGTCTTCGAATCTTCGTTTTCGCCTTTTGTCTTCGCACTTATTTAATATAAACGAATATTACTTGAAAATAGAACAATTGCAATTGAAAACTTTACATATTGGAAGGATATTGCTACTAAATATATGTTCATTTGGAGCACTATCAGTGTGCTAGAACGGCATAGCAACCTTTTCTTATTAGTTTTTGCGCCTTCAAATTACTAATAAGATTTAGCTTCGCGTTGCTCTTTTCTTCGTACACCATTATAGGTTTTTCTTTTTCTCGTACAATGCGAATTGCATTTTTGTAACATACGATTTCCGCTCTCTCCTTTTTCAACCAGTTCATGCCGATTATCACATCAAAACTCCCTAACTCTACTGGTATCAAATCGATCTTAAACGTTTCTTTAACCAGTTTAATTTCTCGATTCCGACATATTTTATCTTCCGAAATTAATTTACCGTTTGCTAATTCGAGTAAAAATTTATTATTCATAGGCGTCAATGGACCACTTAATTTAGCACAAAAATCTCTACTCATATAACTTCTATCCGCACCCGAATCAAATAAAACATATGCAGGTTTTTCATCGATAAGAAGCGTACCCGTAACAAGCTCCGGGTCTTCCTGTGCTTCTTCCGCATTAATGTTAAAAACTCTCCCACGGCTTTGCCTATTATTATTTCCCTAGTTTGGACACGCAATTTTGTAGTGGCCCTTCTTCCCGCATCCAAAACAAATAATGTGGGCATTACTTGTTCCTTTACCCGATGGTCCATAAATTTCACACTTCGTTGTATCATAACCCTTTCTATTACATTTAGTACATGTTTCTGGACAAAAAGTAGTTGGATGGTACCCTTCACACCTCAGACACGGGATTTTCTGATTTTGATTACCAGTGTTGTTATTGAGATTGTTGTTGGGATTTTTGTTGTTGCGGTTGGTATTATTGTTGGGATGATTGTTGTAGTTGTTGTTGTTGGAATGGTTTTTGTTGCGTTTGTTGTTGCGAAAAATGGTGCGATTGTGGTTGTGATTGTGATGTTGATTGTTGAAATTGTGACTCTTGTCACTGGGTTCTTCCCACTTTCTCTTGACTTGTTTCATTTTGGCCTCCTCGGCTGCCTGCTCTTTAATCATTTCCTCGATTTGGTTTATAAGTTTGTGAGCCATTCGGCTTGCCTTTTGCATTGAAGTGGGCACGCTTGAACTCACATCCTCCTGAATTCTCTCTGGTAACCCCTTTACAAACGCATCGATCTGCTCTTCTTCATCTTCGAACACTCTTGGGCACAATAAACACAACTCGGTGAATCATCGTTCGTATGTGGTGATATCGAATCCCTTCGTTCGTAATTCTCTAAGCTCTGTCTTGAGCTTATTGACTTCGTTTCTGGGATGGTACTGCTCGTTCATCAAGTGTTTGAATGCTGACTAAGGTAGTGCGTAAGCAGCATCTTGTCCCACTTGTTCGAGATAGGTATTCCACCATATTAACGCAGTACCTGTGAAGGTATGTGTGGCGTACTTTACCTTATCTTCCTTAGCACATTTGCTTATAGCAAACACAGATTCGACCTTTTCGGTCCATCGTTTCAGTCCGACTGGTCCTTCAGTTCCATCGAATTCCAGAGGTTTACAGGCAGTGAAAGCCTTGTAGGAGCATCCTACACGGTTTCCTGTGGAGTTAACTCCACTGCTAGACCCTGAGTTATTGTTGTTTTGCATTGCAGCCTGTACTGCGGCTATATTTACTGCAAGGAAAGCACGGAAGTCTTCCTCACTCATGTTCAAGTTCTGACGAGTAGTCGGTACCATTTCCTTCAAAAATAGCCAAAAGAATTAAGTTAATCATATAGAATATTAAGAGTAGTCAATAGTATTCCGTAGCATAATATGAACTCATTTATAAAAGCTTTTTCTTCATGTTAGCGTTTTATAAGTTTTAATTCGGGTAATACCTACCCGTTAAGTTCATACTTAGTAGCTAACATACAATTCAACTACTACAATTCTATATGAAAAACTGATTATAATAATATTTTACATTCAAACTTTTATACAATATTTTTCAAACTTACAATACCGCTATTTTACATATAGCATGAAATATAGCACATAAAAACTCTGATACAAAACAGTTGCGAAGACAATTCTAGTTAATACGCAAGTCATTCAACAAATGCAATAAAGACACGTAATTCATACGTCCAGAAACAAGTCATGCATTCTGGTTTTACTAAGACTACTTCCCATCCTTGGTCTTGTGGAACATAACCGTTGTGAGCGTTGACAAGACAACATGTTGTAATGTCGTCAAAAGGACGAGGGTTTCGTAATGTCCAACAGCCCCGTAATAATCTAAAAACCTTGTTTCTCACTCCAACTACTGAATCCGTCACTTGTGGGAAGGTTTTATTTAAAAGTTGCAATCCGATGTTCTTTTTCTCACTTTGGTAAGAAGCGAACATCACTAACCCGTAAGCATAACATGCTTCTTTATGTTGCATGTTAGAAGCTCTTTCTAATTCACGAAATCCTATGTTGGGATATGTTGAGTCAAAATAAGTTCTTAACCCGTAGCGTAAAATTGCATTTGGGTTCCCCGTATTTAACGCTTTAAAAAAAATACGGCGTAACTTACGGTCTCCCCAATGTGATATACCCCACCTATCAAAGGAAAGCCTTTTATAAACTAAGGCATTTCTGAAAAGTCTTTCAAATGTTTTACAAGTTAATTTCACCATAACTAATTGTGCTGATGAATTCTGACCGACTCTAGACAAGATTTCATCAATCATATCCTCTGGTAGGTCTTCTAAAATATTTGGTTGTCTACCCTTAACGTCCATTTTGTGTTTTTATACTGTAAAAATAGACGAGGGTTAGATTCATAAAACATAATTAACAAATAATACAAGTAATTTTTACATAGAACATAAAAGTACAAGCACACTACAATACATATAATACACAACATGATTACAACCCTCTAATCTGAATCACTGGTTTCTTCTTTTTCGGTCTTGGTTCGTTTTCCTAATTTTCTAGGAATATATGGTGTTCCTCTAATACGAACCGTCGTTTTCCACAATTGTTTAGAAAAACCTGGTGGTTTAGAGGTTCCCGGGTCATTGTTACATTTTAGGAAATACGGATGTTGCCGATACATATAAAGTTCATCGGGGATGGAATCGGATTTCTCTATTTTTATACCTTTCCCCTTATTATTTTCTTTTGCTTTATTAAATTGGGTCGAGGTAATTTCTATAACATCATCGGAATCCTCATCGGGATCCGATTCATCAGAAAATTGGTAATCTTCCCAATATTTTGCTTCCTCGACGGAAACACCATTGACTATTATTAACTTTGGTCCGTTGGTTGAGGATTTTCTTTTATTTAATTGATTTACTATAAGTATCAATATTTCTTCCTCCGGAACCTCTTCTTCTTTCGGTTCCTCCTCTTCCGGTTCCTCCTCTTCCGGTTCCTCTTCGGGAATTTGTGAATCTTCCCAAAATATATTCGACTTTTCATTATTATTAAGTGAATCGATGGGATTTGTACTAGTGGTAGACATCTATCACACAATATCAAACACATTATGAGGTTAATATATCACATAATATTTACATGTTAATAATATATAGTTTCCAACAAAAGTGTTAAGCAATCGTTTTTAAAGAAAACACGGTCGAAGTCCAGACTCACTAATGTATCCTAACAAACTCGATAAGACACACTAATGCAAATTTCTGGTTCTCTAAGACCATCGCTCTGATACCAACTGAAATGTCCCGTTCATATTGATTATAAACGTTCCATATTAATTGATTTCGTTGCGAGGTTTTGACCTCTATATGAGACGTTTTTCAAAGACTGCATTCGATTTTAGAACAAACCATAACCTTTAAAATATTACGTCGATTATCAAATAATGATAATCTAAAATATAGCGTTTTTCACATGACCATTACATGATGGTTTACAATAATATTACACATCAACATAAGTCTTCGAATGCAGTTTTTAAACAATATTATACAAGCATGGACTCCAAATCTTGTCCTTAATTTAGTATGCAACAGCGGAAGCTCTTAATAATCACCTGAGAATAAACATGCTTAAAATGTCAACAAAATTGTTGGTGAGTTATAGGTTTAACCTACATATTATCAAATCATAATAATAGACCACAAGATTTAATTTTTATAACACATCTCATATCAGGCATTTCGCAAACTGCATAGAGATAAAAATCATTCATATGTTGAACACCTGGTAACCGACCTTAACAAGATGCATATAGAATATCCCCATCATTCCGGGACTCTCACCGAATATGATAAATTGAAGTACTAAAGTATCCGTAACTTGAATGAGGCTTGTTGGGCCAAATAGATCTATATTTAGGATTCGCGTCAATTAGGGGTCATTTCCCTAATTCTTAGGCTACCAAGCTAAAAAGGGGCATATTCGGTTCGATAATCCAACATAGAAAGTATTTTCAATTACTTGTGTCTATTTTGTAAAAACATTTATAAAATCGCATGTATTCTCATCCCAAAAAAAATAATAGATTTTAAAAGTGGGACTATAACTCACTTTCACAGATTTTTACTTCGTCGGGAAGTAAGACTTGGCCACTGGTCGATTCACGAACCTATAACAAATATGTACATATATATATCAAAGTATGTTCAAAATATATTTACAACACTTTTAATACATTTTGATGTTTTAAGTTTATTAAGTCAGCTGTCCTTGTTAGTAACCTACAACTAGTTGTCCAAAGGTAGATGTACAGAAATAAATTGATATATATTATCTTGAATCAATCCACGACCCAGTGTATACACGTCTCAGGCTAGATCACAACTTAAAGTATATATATTTTTGGAATCAACCTCAACCCTGTATAGCTAACTCCAACATTACTGCATATAGAGTGTCTATGGTTGTTCCAAATAATATATATACATGGGTCGATATGATATGTCAAAACATTTTCATACGTGTCTATGGTATCCCAAGATTACATAATATATTAGAATACATATATAATACAATATAAGTTAGCTAGGATATGATTAATATAGATTTGTTACCAATTTTCACGTAGCTACAACAAGAAAAATTATCCAATATTGTTTTACCCATAACTTCTTCGTTTTAAATCCGTTTTGAGTGTTTCAAGTTGCTATGGTTTCATATTGAACTTAAGTTTATGAATCTAAATAGAAAAAGTATAAGTTTATAGTCGAAAATACAGGTTACAAGTCATTTTTGTAAAGGTAGTCATTTCAGTCGAAAGAACGACGTCTAGATGACCATTTTGGAAAACATACTTCTACTTTGAGTTTAACCATGATTTTTGTATATAGTTTCATGTTCATAAGAAAAATCATTTTCTCAGAAGAACAACTTTTAAATCAAAGTTTATCATAGTTTTTAATTAACTAACCCAAAACAGCCTGCGGTGTTACTACGACGGCGTATATCCGATTTTACGGTGTTTTTCGTGTTTCCCGGTTTTAAATCATTAAGTTAGCATATCATATAGATATAGAACATGTGTTTAGTTGATTTTAAAAGTCAAGTTAGAAGATTTAACTTTTGTTTGCGAACAAGTTTAGAATTAACTAAACTATGTTCTAGTGATTTCAAGTTTAAACCTTCGAATAAAGTAGTTTTATATATATGAATCGAATGATGTTATGAACATCATTACTACCTCAAGTTTAGTAGGTAAACCTACTGGAAGTGACAAGAAATGATCTAGCTTTAAAGGATCTTGGATGGCTTGAAAGTTCTTAAAGCAGAATCATGACACGAAAACAAGTTCAAGTAAGATTATCACTCGAATTAAGATAGTTATAGTTATAGGAATTGAATCAAAGTTTGTATATGAATATTACCTTGATTTAGAATGATATCTTACTGTAAACAACAAGGATTTCTTGAGGTTGGATGATCAATTTACAAGATTGGAAGTGAGCTAGTAAACTTGGAAGTATTCTTGATTTTATGAAACTAGAACTTGTAGAATTTATGAAGAACACTTAGAACTTGAAGATAGAACTTGAGAGAGATCACTTAGATGAAGAAAATTGAAGAATGAAAGTGTTTGTAGGTGTTTTTGGTCGTTGGTATATGGATTAGATATAAAGGATGTGTAATTTTGTTTACATGCAAATAAGTCATGAATGATTACTAATATTTTTGTAATTTTATGAGATATTTCATGCTAGTTGCCAAATGATGGTTCCCACATGTGTTAGGTAACTCACATGGGCTGCTAATAGCTGATCATTGGAGTGTATATACTAATAGTACATACATCTAAAAGCTGTGTATTGTACGAGCGCGAATACGGGTGCATACGAGTAGAATTGTTGATGAAACTGAACGAGAATGTAATTGAAAGCATTTTTGTTAAGTAGAAGTATTTTGATAAGTGTCTTGAAGTCTTCCAAAAGTGTATGAATACATATTAAAACACTACATGTATATACATTTTAACTGAGTCGTTAAGTCATCGTTAGTCGTTACATGTAAATGTTGTTTTGAAATCTTTAGGTTAACGATCTTGTTAAATGTTGTTAACCCATTGTTTATTATATCTAAAGAAATGTTAAATTATTACATTATCATGATAATATGATATATTAATATATCTTAGTATGATATATATATACAGTTAAATGTTGTTACAACGATAATCGTTACATATATGCCTCGTTTCGAAATTCTTAAGTTAGTAGTCTTGTTTTACATATGTAGTTCATTGTTAACACACTTAATGATATACTTAATTATCATTTTATCATGTTAAACATAGTGTATCAATATCTTAATATGATTCATATGTATTTAGTAAGACGTTGTTATAACGATAACCGTTATATATATCGTTTCGAGTTTCTTAATTCAATAAACTCATTTTTATGTATATCACTCATTGTTAATATACTTAGTGAGATACTTACTTATCATAATCTCATGTTAACC
The DNA here is from genome assembly GCF_046630445.1 of Rutidosis leptorrhynchoides. Classification (NCBI taxonomy): domain Eukaryota; kingdom Viridiplantae; phylum Streptophyta; class Magnoliopsida; order Asterales; family Asteraceae; genus Rutidosis; species Rutidosis leptorrhynchoides. The sequence continues at coordinate 292,426,688 of NC_092337.1, read as the reverse complement.
ATATATATATCCATATATATCATCATGTAGTTTTTACAAATTTTTAACGTTCGTGAATCGCCGGTCAACTTGGGTGGTCAATTGTCTATATGAAGCACATTTCAAATAATCAAGTCTTAACAAGTTTGATTACTTAACATGTTGAAAACATTTAATCATGTAAATATACCAATTTCATTTAATATATATAAACATGAAAAAGTTCGGGTTACTACAAAATGTGAGTGTTTTATGAAAAAAATGTGAAGAAGTGTATTATATTTATAGGGATATAAAAATTAATTATTTATAAAATTATTTTCATTTTATATTAATAATAATCAATTTGGGCAAACGATACTTTTATGAAATGACAACAGATACATTTGAACCAGCCAATCAGAAGCTAGCAACCAATCACCACGCTCGTGTGATGCAGTCATCGCACCTCGCAAATTTCTAGTGCATCACGCCGCGTTGGGGGCGTTGTTCAGGCGTGTTGGTGGCAAAAATGGGGTGATCACGCTGCGTTGCTTATGGTCTAAGTCTTTTTTTTTTGTACACATTTGTTTTCCTTTGTTGTACACATTTTTTTTCATTATCATTTACGGAAATGAGTGAAAGTAGCATATATGAATACAGATAACAACTATTACTCACGATTTTTTTTTGATTCACGATTGTCTTTTTAATTAAAATCATTCTAGTGAGCAAAACAATTTTTTTGATAATATATTACGTTTTAAATTCTATACTATGAATATCATTTTACAAAATATTAATAAAGGAATAGAGGTGACAACCAAAACGTCTCCCGAATTTATTAAATAAACGGAACATATCGAAAATAAATACCTATGTATATCTTTCCTTTTTACGGAGCAAGTTTTTACACAAAATCATGTATGTATTATTCATGCAAATCGAATACACCTCTTCCAACATGTAAATCATCCAACACGTAAACCATTCAACACGTAAATCAACAAAAGGGTACTTTTCTTTCCATCATTGAGATTCTTGCTGCTTTTTCTTTAATCACCACTCACAAAACACAAAAGAAATTGAAAGATAAAAAGTAGGGCAGGGTAGGGTTTTGTACTCATTCTACTCCACATGCAATTTTTTTATTAGTGAGTACATTGACTCCCTATAGAAGGTAAATCTCGGATAATTAAGCCTCTAAGTGCGAGACATGATACCAAATGAATTGCGGATAAGGCTGATAATGCTAAAAACGAACATATATTTCATAGCATTATCCTTCAAGAAAGACAAGCTTTTGGTTGCAATTGTTCTATTTACAAGTGATATTCGTTTAAATAATAAAAGATGAAGACAAAAGACAGATTCGACGATTTGAAGACGCAAACGACCAAAAAGCTAAAAAGTACAAAATACAATCAAAGTGGTTCAAATTATTGATAAGAAACGTCTAAAAGTTACAAGAGTATGAGCCGCTAAACGCAAAGTACAACATATTAAATAGTACGAAAGGACGTTCGAAAATTCGGAACCGGGACCTGAGCCAACTATCAACGCGCGACGCAACGGACCTAAAATTACAAGTCAACGATGCACAAGAATATAATATATATATATATATATATATATATATATATATATATATATATATATATATATATATATATATATATATATATATATATATATATATATATATATTATATTATATATTAAATTAATCATAGCAGCCCACGTTTTGGAAGCTTTGTGACCAGGAAAAGGTGGCCATGCGATCGCATGGCCAGGAAGGCTTAAAGTCATGCGATCGCATAAAAGCCTGTAGCAGGCCAAGTCCTATAAATTGTGTAAGACCCAAATATTTATTGTACATAATGTATTTATGGTGTACGATGCGTGTATGAAGTTTACGTGTTGCTTGCTCGGACGCCGAAGGAAACTGGACGTTGTCTGAAGTGACAAGGTGTGTACGTATCCTTTCAACCCCAAATAAAGTTTGTGTTGATGTTCCAAAGCCTTACCATTGGAAAGGAAATCTTATCACATTTCCAACGATATTTGATTCATCGAAAATGGAGCTACGGTCAAAAAGTTATGGCCAAAACAAGTTTCTGAAAACTGACCTGTAGGTTGGAGCGGCGCTCCACCTTTCGGCGCGGCGCGCCGAACCCGTCTGATGCAATTTTCAGCCTTTTTAAAAGGTCTAAATGAAGGGTACTTTGGTCTTTTCACTTGGGGTCGGTTTGGGGTCATCAAAACTGATCCTTTGATCAGTTTGGATCACATTTTCACTCATCAAACACTCTCATCTTCAAACCCTAGAGTGAGAGTAGAGCTTTAGAGAGAGAGAGCTCCAATTGGAGAAGAAGAAGGGTGTTTCGGGTCAAACCTCGGGTATTAAAGTTGTTCTACTCGTCAACGGCATCATTTTGGCGGTATTGGTAAGTTCTAACTTCGAATTTCATCTTAGTGATTTGATATTCAAGTTAGGGTTTGAACTTAAATTGTTAATAAACCCATTCAAACTCTTGAATTGAGTTTGTGGATGCTAGTAATCGGGTTTATTGTTATTGTTGGTGGATTTTGTGTTGGTGAACTAATTGGCCATGGTTAGGACTTGTAATTGGGTTTAATCACTAGGTTTAGTGATTATGGAAGTATTAGAACCCATTTAGGGTTATTTGGTTGACTAATTTTGACTATGGGTCAAAATTAGGGTTTGGTGACGGTTATGACCCAATTGTCGATTTAATAAGGTTTATAAACTTAAAATGGATTAAGTTGAAGCATAGAACCGAGTTAAATATGTTTTGGTGTCAAAACTTGCTAATGGCGTGATATTGACTTCTTATGGGTCAAATTTGGGTTTAAGTGTCTTTTTGGGCAAGATAGGTGTTTAACACCTATGATCGGGTTTAATTGGCGTATTAAGACCATTTTCACTTGTGTTAGTGATTATTGGTTAATTTTGGGCGCGGTTTGTACTTGGAAGTGCATTTGGGTCGAATTTGCACTAAGTGTCAAATTGGGTTGGTTTGTAAATCCAATCTAAGTGTGTTGTTGTATTTGTGATAATGGAATAGGTACTTTCCATTGGCACGTGGCGGTTTATTTGGAAGCATTCATCAAGGCGACAAGGTGAGTGTTAATATCCTATGTGCATATGTATGTGTAGGATGGGTGCGGGTCGGGTTGAAGTGTTTCTTGGTTATAGAGCTCACTTCACATATAGGTGGATTTGATGGACTTGTGTATAGGTCCAATTGGCACGGTTGTGCGTTTTGGTTGGCCACCTTTGGCGGGGTACACAATTTGTGTGTACGTTATCACACGCGGTATGATGTGGATTATATAACCCCAATGGCGAAGGGTTAATATTGTGATGCGGACTTAGAAATGGAGTCTCACCCCTTCTTAGGGACTCATTGTCCTCGATGAGGTTTGTCCCACCACCCCCAACGGCACATGATTGGCTCTGATACCATTCTATAACACCCCAGCTTAACATGACCACAATATTGTCCGCTTTGCCCGCAGGCGCACGACTTTTTCTTGGCGACCACACACGAGAAACACTTTCCCAGGAGGTCACCCATCCCGGTAGTTCTCTTGCCCGAGCACGCTTAACTGCAGCGTACTCACACATCTGCTCTGCCTGTGGTCCCAAAACGCGTTGTGTCATTTAAGCGTGGGTATTACCTTATAATCCCATGATCACTCATGTATGTGGTCGATGTGGGATTTGCCTAGGGTGTTACAAATTGCAACGTTTTCTGCCGAGTTTAATACACAATATTCAATCTCTCTCACTCTCTACGATATATATATATATATATATATATATATATATATATATATATATATATATATATATATATATATATATATATATTTTATAATTTTAATTTTAATTTAAGTTTAATAATAATAAGGTTACAGTGGCGAATGTTTTAAGTTTGTAAGTCGAAATTCTGTCCGTGTAACGCTATGCTATTATTAATCATTGTAAGTTATGTTCAACCTTTTTAAATTAATGTCTCGTAGCTAAGTTATTATTATGCTTATTTAAGCCGAAATAATCGTGATGTTGGGCTAAATATTAAAGACGGGGTAATTGGGCTTTGCACCATAATTGGGGTTTGGACAAAAGAACGACACTTGTGAAAATTAGACTATGGGCTATTAATGGGTTTTATATTAACTAAACGATACCTCGTTAATTTTATATAAAGGTTACAATCTGACGTATCTATATATAACCACATACGCTTAATCGGGTACGGTGGACGGGATATTTATAAATACGAATTATTGTTCATTTGACCGGACACGGAGATGGATTAATAGTTAATGGACACATTAAAACAGAGGTGGATTACATTCAAGGGTAATTGGTGTAATTGTTAACAAAGTAGTAAAACCTTGGATTACACGCAGTCGATAACCTGGTGTATTCATTAAACAAAGTATTAAGACCTTGTTACAGTTCAAATCCCCAATTAGTTGGAATATTTGACTTCGAACATAAGGTTAATTTGACGAAGAACCTCGCACTATATAATTATGACTGATGGACTATTATAGACAAAACCGTATGGACATATCGAATATTCCAGGACAAATGACAATTAACCCATGGTAATAAACTAAAATCAACACGCCGAACATCATGATTACGGAAGTTTAAATAAGCATAATTCCTTTATTTTATATCTCCTCGCACTTTTATTTACTGTCATTTTATTTATCGCACTTTTTAATTAACGTACTTTTTAATTATCGCAACTTTATTTACTGTCATTTTATTTATCGCACTTTTAATTATCGCAATTTTATTATCGTTATTTATTTTACGCTTTAAATTAAGTTATATTTATTTTTAATATTTTACATTAGGTTTTAATTGTGACTAAAGCTTTAAAATCGACAAACCGGTCATTAAACGGTAAAAACCTCCCTTTTTATAATAATAATAATAATAATATGACTTATATATATATATATATATATATATATATATATATATATATATATATATATATATATATATATATATATATATATATATATATATATATATATATATATATATATATATATATATATATATATATATATATATATATATCTTTATATAAATATAGTTTAAAAATATAGCGTTAAACTTGGATAGCTCCCTGTGGAACGAACCGGACTTACTAAAAACTACACTACTGTACGATTAGGTACACTGCCTATAGTGTTGTAGCAAGGTTTAGGTATATCCACTCTAATAATAAATAAATAACTTGTGTAAAATTGTATCGTATTTAATAGTATTTCGCAATAAAAATATAACTATTTTGTATACGCTGCTGCACACATCAAGTATTTTTGGCGCCGCTGCCGGGGAACGCCGAAGCGAAACGCTATAAAAAAAAGATTTTTATTAAGTTTTAATTTCTTTTTGTAAAAATACTTTTTAAATATTAAAAATACAAAAATATAAAAAGAAAAACAATATATATATATATATTTTTAAGAGTTTATTTAAAATATATAAAATTATAAAGTATTTTTATTTTAATTTTTAAATATAAGTTTTATTTAATTTATATAAATATTTTATTAAATTAAAAACAGAAAACAAAGTAAAAAAGTAAAAAAAATAAAATAAAATCTGAGCCTGCACGATTTTGGCCTGCATCCAAACTGAACCTGAAGCCCATGCAATCCCAGGCCTTAAAACCCATGTGACCGCATGGTACTCTCTCACATGTCTGAAACCTTTGACCATCAACATTAATTACAGAGTATTATTAATTATTATTATTAAACCCTAATTAGGGTTTAGTTATTTAATAATTAAGTTTAGTTTATTTTATTTTGTATTTTTAATTTTCAATTAGTTTTATTATTTATAAAATTAATACTTTTATAAAATAATAATATAAAAATAATATTTTTATAAAATTGTAATTTTATTACTTTTCATTTCTTTTTATAAATTGTATATTTTAATCGTTTATTCGTAATATTTGTATTTTTATCGTTCGTACTTAGTTTTAAACTTAGTATTTTGCCGTAGTAACTTTATATTTCTAGATTTTTAAGCTTTGCCGTAAAATTCCTTAAGTGCTTTTTCTTTAGATTAAGATTTAGGTGCTTTAGAATTTTGCGACGCCGTTTTAAGATTTTAGTACTTTTTAAGTTATTGCCGTTTTGGATATAGAATTCCTTTTAAGCTTTAATACCTTTAGACGTAAGTTTTAATTTTTAGTTTTTAGAATTCTAAGTTTCAACGCTTATTTTCTTATTTTTATTTTTCGACTGTTTGTTTTTCGACGCTTATTTTTCGACCTTTTATTTTTCGACGTTTTTTGACGCGCTCTTTTTCTTTCTTATTTCTCGACGCTCTAGTTTTTAGGACATAGAATTTTCTTTATTTTCTTTAAAATTTCGACGAAAAAATTATTTTAAGCGGTTAAATTGATAGACATCCAAAATTTTCTGGTTCGTAGAAACAGTTGAATTTGTTAGTGGCGAGTTGTGGGCTTCCGATTTAAAGGGTCCTGGCTACCTGCTGCATCTATTGGCTATTCGAAACGTGGGCAAAATTATAAAAATCTATTAATTTGATAACTTATATAATTTTTATCTTTTATAACTAATAGGACATTCAGTGAATGCACCGAGCAAAACGTTCACCACCTTTCATACGTTCACCACCTGTAACTCGATCAAGACATTTAGCCAACATTGTCGCCGTTGATTTTTCTTTAGAATCGTCATCCAGTTGACCAAGTACTCCAATTCAAATTTCCGATAATCCATTTTTTGAACTCGACCTCACAATTGAGAATCCGAAGGATATTCAAGGACAATTCAGAGATCCTGAACCATTAATCATTCCTCCTGAACCACAAATCACTCATCCAGAGATTGTCGAGGAAGAAACCATTAAGTCAGAATCCTCTAGTGATTCAGATTCAACAAATTCAATCATGGAAAATCTAGAACTTCTAAGTATGGAAGACCGAATGAGAGCTAAACGCACTGGCCAAGGTCATGCAATTACTCAATTAGACATTAATGCGCCAGATTATGAAATCAAAGGACAAATCCTACACATGGTAACTAATCAATGCCAATTTAGTGGTGCGCCGAAGGAAGATCCAAATGAACATCTTCGAACCTTTAATAGGATTTGTACTCTATTTAAAATCCGAGAAGTGGAGGATGAACAAATATATCTCATGTTATTTTCCTGGACTTTAAAGGGAGAAGCCAAAGATTGGTTAGAATCGTTACCTGAAGGGGCGATTGATACATGGGATGTTTTAGTTGAAAGTTTTCTTAAACAATTCTTTCCGGCATCTAAAGCCGTGAGACTTTAAGGAGAAATTGTTACGTTCACGCAAAAGCCAAATGAAACTCTATATGAGGCGTGGACAAGATTTGGAAAGTTGTTAAGAGGATGTCCGCAACATGGTTTAGACACTTATCAAATAGTACAAATATTCTACCAAGGATGCGACATCCGTACATGAAAAGACATCGATATAGCAGCTGGTGGTTCCATTATGAAGAAAACCGCAACTGAAGCTTACAAAATTATTGATAACACTGCTACCCACTCACATGAGTGGCACCAAGAAATAGACATCGTTAGATCATCTAAAGCGGCTAGAGCCGATTCTAGCCATGACTTTGATTCCATGTCCGCAAAGATAGATTCTTTCGAGAGACGAATGGAAAAGATGAATAAAGATATTCATGCAATACGAATTAGTTGTGAGCAGTGTGGAGGACCACATTTGACAAAAGATTGTCTCAGTATTGAACAAACAATGGAACAAAGAAAGAATGTTTCATACATGAACCAAAGGCCTGGAAATAATTATCAAAGTAATTATCAACCGCCAAGACCAATCTACAATCAAAACCAGAATTATAACCGAAATGTTCCATACAATAACCAACAAGGTCCTAACAATCAACAAGTATCCAACAATACTTACAATCAGCAAAGACCTATTTTTCCAATTAAACCACCACAAACCGATGATAAAAAGACAAATTTAGAAGATATGATGTCGAAGCTAGTTGAATCTCAAACTCAATTTTTCACATCTCAGAAACAAACTAATGAACAAAATGCTCAAGCATTTAGAAATCAACAAGCTTCAATCCAAAATCTGGAACAAGAAGTAAGCAACCTAGCCAGGTTGATAGGTGAAAGAAAACCAGGAAGTTTACCTAACGATACAAATGCTAACCCCCGGAATGAAAAAGCTAAAGCCATTACCACAAGAAGTGGTATTACACTTAAACCACCTGAAATGCCTGTAATTTCTGATGACTCTATTCCTACTATACAGGCACCACAGCCTGAGCAAGAAAAGGAATCAGAACCAGTAGTTGAAAAGGTTAATGAAGATAACACAGTTAAGGCTAAACCTTATGTTAAACCATACCAACCACCACTTCCTTACCCGAGTAAAATGAGAAAAGAAAGACTTGAAGCCAAGCAATTCAAATTTTTGGATATGTTTAAACAAATAAATATCAATCTTCCTTTCATTGATGCGATTTCAGGAATGCCTAGATATGCTAAATTCTTGAAAGATCTAATCACAAATAGAAAGAAAATAGAAGAACTTTCGGCTGTTATAATGAATGCTAATTGTTCTGCAGTGTTGTTGAATAAGATACCAGAAAAATTATCAGATCCAGGAAGTTTCACAATTCCATGTTTTCTGGTAGTCTTAGTTCAATAGAAGCATTGGCAGATTTAGGTCTGAGTATAAATTTAATGTCGTATTCACTATACGCTAAACTAGACCTTGGAGAATTAAAACCAACACGAATAAGCATACAACTAGCAGATCGATCAGTAAAATATCCTAGAGGGATAATGGAGAACATGCTAGTTAAAGTTGGTACTTTAGTATTTCCAGTAGATTTTGTTATTTTGGACATAGAAGAAGATTCTCAAGTTCCTCTTATATTAGAAAGACCATTCTTAAACACGGCTAAAGCAATAATAGACGTGTTCGGTAAGAAACTGACCCTAAGTATAGAGGACGAGAGTGTTACTTTTTCTGTTGATAAAGCCATGCAACAACCACAATCTGCAGATGATACATGTTATTATATTCAAACTATAGATTCACATGCAGAATTGTTAGAAGAATTTCCAGAATTACAAGGAACAGGAGAATGTTCTTTAGGAGAAGGAACTGAACCAATTAATGAAGCTGAAATGTTAGCTACACTCATGGCTAATGGATATGAACCAACAACAGAAGAACTTCAAATGTTAAAAGAGGAAGACAGATATCGATACAAATCATCGATAAAAGAACCACCGATATTAGAGTTAAAGCCACTTCCAAACCATCTGGAATACGCTTATTTACATGGTGAATCTGAATTACCTGTAATAATATCGTCTTATCTTACGGAAAATAAAAAATTTCAACTCATTTCTGTGCTAAAAGCTCATAAACCAGCTATGCATGGAAGATTCATGATATTAAAGGCATAAGTCCTTCGTATTGCACACATAAAATCCTTATGGAAGAAGGTCATAAAATGTATGTGCAACGCCAATGAAGACTAAATCCTAATATGCAAGATGTTGTTAAGAAAGAAATTATAAAACTGCTAGATGCAGGTTTAATTTATCCAATTTCTGATAGTCCATCGGTAAGCCCAGTTCAATGCGTACCTAAGAAGGGTGGCATGACTGTCATCACAAATGAAAAAATGAGCTTATTCCTACTAGGACTGTAACATGATGGCGTGTTTGTATTGATTATAGAAAATTAAATGACGCCACCAGAAAAGATCACTTTCCCTTACCTTTCATTGATCAAATGTTGGAAAGGTTAGCCGGAAATAGTTACTATTGTTCTCTTTACGATTTCTCCGGATACTTTCAAATTCCAATAGCACCCGAGGACCAAGAGAAAACCACATTCACGTGCCCTTATGGTACTTTTGTTTATAAACGCATGCCATTTGGACTTTGCAACGCCCCTGCAACCTTTCAAAGTGCATGATGGCGATTTTTCACGACATGATAGAAGAATGCATGGAAGTTTTCATGGATGACTTTTCAGTCTTCGGTGATACATTTGAATCATGTCTAGTTAATCTTGAACGAATGCTTATTAGATGCGAGCAATCAAACCTAGTTCTTAATTAGGAGAAATGCCATTTCATGGTTAAAGAAGGCATCGTTCTTGGTCATAAAATTTAAAGGAAGGATTTGAAGTAGATAGAGCTAAAGTAGATGTAATTGCTAAACTTCCACATCCCACCAATGTTAGAGGAGTTAGGAGTTTTCTAGGACATGTCGGTTTTTACCGACGTTTCATAAAAGATTTTTCTAAAATTGCCACTCCTATGAATAAACTCCTAGAAAAGAATGCTCCATTCATCTTTTCAGATGAATGCATCAAATCTTTTAATATTCTTAAAGAAAAACTCACTAATGCGCCGATCATGATAACTCCAAATTGGAATCTACCATTTGAACTCATGTGCGATGCAAGTGATTTTGCAATGGGAGCCGTTTTAGGACAAAGGATTGAAAAATGATTTCAACCTATTTATTATGCTAGTAAGACGTTACAAGGAGCACACACGAATTACACAACTACTGAAAAAGAACTCCTTGCTGTTGTCTTTGCTTTTGACAAATTTCGTTCATATCTCGTTTTAGCTAAAACGGTGGTCTATACCGACCATTCTGTTCTTAGATACCTATTTTTGAAACAAGATGCTAAACCACGATTAATCCGTTAGATCTTACTCTTACAAGAGTTCGATATTAAAATCCGAGATAAAAAAGGAGCAGAAACTCTCGCCGCTGATCATCTTTCTCGTCTTGAAAATCCCGAATTAGAAGTTCTAAATGAATCGGCTATACAAGACAGCTTTCCTGATGAATATCTATTGAAGATAGATTATAATGAAATTCCATGGTTTGCAGACTATGCAAACTACTTAGTATGTGGATTCCTTGAAAAAGGGTTGTCGCACCAAAAACGAAAGAAATTCTTTAGTGATATAAAACACTATTTCTGGGAAGATCCACATTTGTTTAAAAGTTGTCCTGGTGGAATAATACGCCGATGTGTATTCGAAGAATAAGCTAGTCAAATCTTAAACCATTGTCATACAGGACCAACAGGAGGGCATTATGGGCCTCAACTCACAGCAAGGAAAGTCTATGATGCTGGATTCTATTGGCCTACAATTTTCAAAGACGGGCACCTTCTTTGTAAATCCTGTGATGCTTGTCAAAGGGCCGGAAAAATAAGTCAACGTGATGAAATGCCACAAAATGTCATTCAAGTATGTGAAGTATTTGACGTTTAGGGTATTGACTTTATGGGTCCATTTCCAAAATCTCATAATAATCTCTACATTCTCGTTGCCGTTGATTATGTTTCTAAATGGGCGGAAGCACAAGCTCTTCCAACTAACGATGCACGAGTTGTAGTCAACTTCTTAAAATATCTTTTTGCAAGGTTTGGAACATCGAAAGCTTTAATAAGTGATCGGGGTACTCATTTTTGTAATAATCAACTTGAGAAAGTTCTCAAAAGATATGGAGTAACTTATAAAATCTCAACCGCTTATCATCCACAAACAAGTGGACAAGTTGAAAATATCAACCGAGCATTAAAATGTATTCTAGAGAAAACCGTAGGATCAAATCCGAAGGAATGGTCCATGAAATTGGAGGATGCACTGTGGGCTTTTAGAACAGCCTACAAAACTCCAATTGGTACCACACCTTTTAGACTCGTTTATGGAAAAGCATGTCACCTTCCAGTAGAAATTGAGCACAAAGTATTTTGGTCTTTGAAGACATGTAATCTTGATTTGCATGAAGCCAGACGTCTACGGTTAAGTCAATTAAACGAATAAGAAGAATTGAGACATGAAGCATATGAAAATTCGTTAATCTATAAGGAAAGAACGAAGAAATGGCATGATAAAAGAATCAGAAGTTCAAAAGAATTTAAGGAAGGAGACAGAGTCCTTCTTTTCAATTCACGATTCAAGCTATTTCCTGGAAAATTAAAATCTAGATGGTCTGGACCATTCATAGTGAAAAGAGTTTTCACATACGGAACAGTAGAGTTAATAAATTCAAATGGGATTGAATTTAAAGTTAATGGTCACAGAGTTAAACATTACATACATGGTCCGATGTGTGACGACCCGGGAATTTCCGACTAAATTTAAACTTAATCTTTATATGATTTCGATACGATAAAGCAAAGTATGTAATGTTGAGTCTAGAAAATTTGGAAACAATATTCATATATTCAATTGACCTTTGACTATTCCCAATGATTCACGAACAACTATTTGTAAATGGATTCATATATATTTAAATATATAGATAGATATAAATAATAATTTGAAGTATAACCTAAGATATTATATGTTGTTAAAATTAACTATGTAAAGTAAAAAATAAAATATGATATCATTATTAAAATAAATAAATAAATAAATGAAAAGTATATTAAAAATAAATATTAAATGATTGTAATACTCGTCTGATGTTCCGATTGATATTAAGAAAGTTAAATTCAAAGATATGTAATTTTAAAATAAACGGTGATTCGAAAATGAGTTATATAAGTTATAGGCTTACTAAAAGTATATTTAGGATCTAATTATTTAATATTAACACTTTTTATATTTTACCCATAAATGAGAGGGACAGTTGATGTAATTTTTATTTATCAAATTAAGGATCGAATTCTATACCATAATGACCAAAATAAATAAATATAGTTAAATTAAAAATATGGGATTTTTCTAGAAACTTTTATCCGCCTCTGATTAACAACGGGTACAGTAGAGTCTAATAGTGTCAGCAGGGTTATATGCTGTACTCCACATGTTTTAAATTAATTTGTTTAATTTGCATTATTGTCTTACTTTTGAATTGCAATCATCCGTCACTTGATCAACTTATCACCTACCCATTTTCTATAAATAAACTTATATTACATACATAAAGGATGAAATAATTATCTTCTTCCACTTGCTAGTCTATCACCCTTATTCCTTAGACACCCTACCACTACTTTGTTGAGTCACATGATAATTGTTTATAAGCAACAAGAGATCTGCAAGTGAAGTTGCAAAAACGATTTTCAAATTTTCTTTATTTGCTTCTCACAACCACCCATCGAACCACTCTCTATCCCTCTCCTAATCGGGTTCAAGAAATCCATCAACTACTTCCACTACACCACCAAAACCCAACTCAACCCTCTTAATTATCTTTTAAACCACCACCTGTTAATCGATTATTATTCCTTGTTTGTATTCGGAGGACATCACACTACAACCATTATCATGTGTTGCTACTACATGTTCGATTACTAAGAAGACCACCCAAACAAACACCACCGAACCCCTACAACAGTTTCCTTTTATTCTGTTGCTATTCGTTGCTCAACAGACCCCGAACCCATCGAGAAGCACTTTTGTTCTTTATATATTTATTATCTTTATCGATGAAGAAAACCACAATAAGCTATGAAAACATGCAAAGTTCAAACCATATACCTACTGCTACTATTTGAATTATGCTTCCATTGAGAGCCATAACCGTGACCTTCATCAAAAGCCACCATCTTCATCAAATATAAGTTATCATTGAATGTCATCTTCAACCCAAACCTTCTGTAGCTTCCTTTATTTTTCTGTTTTATTTGTAAACCGAGAACCAAAAATCACCTCAACCAATCAACAAACTACTATAAGTGTTTAATGTTTCTGTTCTAGCTGAGTACAACCATGAAACCACCACCTTTAGTTGACCAGGAACCACCATCGACAACCACTCTCTCATATCTCTCTCTCTCATCTCTCTCTCCTAAACTTGCTCGTGAATCACCAAAGCTACTGTACTATTATGTTCGGTTTCAAACAATCATCACCATCGAGTCATCATTGCTGCTAATGTTATATTATGGCTCATACTGTTCGGATATAACTAGAACGGTAGTGATAAAGTATTGATAATGATGAAGCTGTAATTAACGAATTAAATAAAGAAGATGATATTGACGATGTTAGGATCGTGAGACGATGATGGCGGTTTGATTATGAAGAGATCACAATTAGAAGATGATGACCTAAAGAAACGAACCCATCTGGGTGTGTTGTATGCATCGATTTAAAAACCCCAAATATCCATCGATCTGTTTATCTCAATCATGTTAATGGGCTAGTGTGATGGATCTAAATTAATTAAGCAAATGGACTATTAGTAAATGGGCCTTATTTATGTAACAATGGAATTCGAAATTTAATGTTATATAAATTAAGGTATAAACTAAATTAGAAAAACGAACTTGGCTAGACGGTTTGGATGTGTGTTGGTTAAGCGGGAGGTTGCGGGTTTGAGCCTTGTCAGAGGCATTTATTTTTGTGAAAAGCTCCAAAGGTAGTTATTATTATTATTATTTTTATTATTATTATTATTATTATTATTATTATTATTATTATTATTATTATTATTATTATTATTACTACTACTATTATTATTATTATTATTATTATTATTATTATTATTATTATTATTATTATTATTATTATTATTATTATTATTATTATTATTAGAATTACTAACATTGTTGTTTTTGTAGTATTATAAATTTTAACAAAAGATAGTCATATAAAAAATATATATAATTATTACATATATTATAAGTACATCAAAATTTACTATTTTCATATATCATATTAAAATAACATATATATATATATATAACATGGGAAAGAATAAATACATTTCTACTTTAATAAGTAACATATTATATAATTAATAAACTAGTTTGATTACATTTACATGTTGATTATATGTGTTAATTTATACATAAATGATATAGGTTCGTGAATCCGAGGCCAACTCTGCATTGTTCAATATCGTCATATGTATTTTTACTACAAAATACAGTATCGTGAGTTTTATTTGCTCCCTTTTTAAATGCTTTTGCAATATATATTTTTGGGACTGAGAATACATGCGCTGCTTTTATAAATATTTTACGAAATAGACACAAGTAGTCGAAACTACATTATATGGTTGAATGATCGAAGCCGAATATGCCCCTTTTACTTGGTAACCTAAGAATTAGTAAACCAGTCTACTAATTGACGCGAATCCTAAAAATTGATCTATCGGGCCTAACGAACCCCATCCGTTGTAGCGGATACTTTAGTACTTCGATGTTGTTTTATTATCATGTCCGAAGGATTTCCCGGAATGATAGGGGATATTCTTATATGCATCTTGTTAATGTCGGTTACCAGGTGTTCAATCCATATGAATGATTTTTGTCTCTATGCATGGGACGTATGTTTATGAGAAATGGAAATATGAAATCTTGTGGTCTATTAAAATTATGAGATGATTATTTATGATAAACTAATGAACTCATCAACCTTTTGGTTGACACTTGAAAGCATGTTTATTCTCAGGTACGAAAGAAATCTTCCGCTGTGCATTTGCTCATATTAGAGATCTTACTTGGAGTCATTCATGACATATTTCAAAAAACGTTGCATTCGAGTCGTCGAGTTCATCAAGATTATTATTAAGTCAATTATAGTTGGATATATTATGAAATGGTATGCATGCCATCAACTGTCGATGTAATGAAAGTTTATTTTTTAAAAACGAATGCAATGTTTGTAAAATGTATCATATAGAGGTCAAGTACCTCGCGATGAAACCAAATGTAATGTATTCGTCCAAGATGGATTAGGACGGGTCGTTATAGGTGGTATCAGAGCGGTGGTCTTAGCGAACCAGGTCTTGCATTAGTGTGTCTAACTGATAGTTGTTTAGATACATTAGTGGGTCTGGACTTCGACCGTGTCTGCATGTCAAAAGTTTTGCTTATCATTTAGTGTCGAAAATTATTTGCTTATCATCCTTAAAGTCTAGACACATCTTACTGCCTCTATTGCCTAGATAGTGTATAGACAAAACTCATATCTTAGCATATCTGCTAATTCATATCTTAGCGTATCTGTTACTGTTACCTTTGCTTGACAACTTCTGTAGATTCCTCCGTAACTTATGGGATTATAGTATTATATATGCATATGTAAATTATGTATATATGCATATGTAAATTATGTATTGCAGGGTACTAATCTATATCCTATAATCCATTTCTTATCGAAAATCCTTCATCTGATCGTACGAGACGAATCCCTCAACCAGTTCGAATTCCTCGGATTCCGACAGCTATTCTGATATGGAGTTTCACCTAAGCTCCGAAAGCAGTGTCATCAGAATGAATCAACCAATCATCCATCCCCAATTCATCTGATGGGTTCGTGATCGACTTAATCAATGGAGTCGCGAAGAAGGCGATCCCTTCCACCAGCCAAATTTACCTCTTGGCGATGAACATGAAGCATTTACCGGCGAACCCATTCGAAACACCATTTTCACACTCATTTCTAGAGTATCTCGCCACGATTATATTCTATCAAAAATTCTAAACCTTATTCATCCGCTTGTTCCGACCGACAATCATCCCGGAATAATATAAGAAGTCAACGAACTTCGTGCCCGAGTTGTAGCCTTGGAAAATATGGTGCAAAACTTACCAGCTTCAGCAACATCACCAGCACCAACAGTACTACCAACAACCCAAGTTTCAACATCACATGCCTCAACATCTCTTTCTGTATCCCGAGTATAATCTTCGTTCTACGTATCGTTCTACATCTTTGATCTTCATTCGACATGATGATTATGTAATCTCTAATGTTTTAGAGATTATGTACTCTAATTTTAACCAAAAAGCAAATGAGATTAATATCATATTAATTCATTAAATCCATGATTAAATCTGAAGAAAAAATATATGTAAGTATATTTTCATAAAGATTGTAATTAAAAATTCTTTCGTACAAAACTGTTAATGTTGAAAATATTTTAATGGGTAGGTAATACCCGAGGAATATTTAGATTTCACATTAATAAATTACACTGTACCTTCTTCGAATGTGATTCAACAGTCATCTACTATCCTATTTACATCCACAGATATACGAATCCGTTCACCACCAAATAACCATTTTCATTCAATTTCATATTTGGATTTTGACCTATCAGAATCCAACAAGTGGCATAATGAAGAAAACATTGGACAAAATAAAATTTGTTAGAAACAAACAATTTAACTCTGAGAAGAATTTTGTTAAGAATCCACGCTAACTGTTCCTAGCTAACTGTTCCTAGCTAACTGATTACATTTTATTTATCGCAATTTAATTATCGCAATTTATAATCTCGCAATTTTATTTATCTTCATTTAATTTCTGTTATTTATTTTACGAACTTTAAATATCGGGACAAGTATACAAGGTTTTGACATATCATATCGACGCATCTATATATATTATTTGGAATAACCATAGACACTCTATATGCAGTAATGATCGAGTTAGCTATACAGGGTTGAGGTTGATTCTATAATAATATATATAATTTGAGTTGTGATCGAGTCTGAGACATGTACACGGGTCATGATACATATTAATGAATTCGAATATTATATATTAAATTATTGAACTGCTAACTGTGGACTATCAACTATGGACTACCAACATTGGACAATTAAAATGAATTAAAATATTTACTATAACATATGAAACTAAACAATTCTTCAAGTTTGCCACTTGATTTCATCTTAAACCTCGTTTGTATCTTGATGATTACAATTTGCGTTCAAACCTTTCATAATTCTTGAAAACACCTCAATCGAGAGGATGAATCAACCGCACTTCATCTACGAAAGAAAAGATTGATGCATATAGTTATGCACCTTAAAACACTCGGAACCTGAGTAAATGTTTAACACGTATCGGTGCTAATTCTTTAGCGTTATTATTACCCAAAATAACTTTGTAGTTCTTTTTCAAAATAGCAAATTTTGTCACAGCTTCAGCAAATCAACTTCAATGTTTCATTCGAATAAGCCTTATTATAACCTTGATATATAAGTTTGCCTTTCGTCATCGTTACCGGGGAATCGTTTATATCTCACCATATTAGCAGAAACTTACCAATAACTTCATTACTCATCGGCTTAAGTCTCTTGGAAGAACCATTATAGTTGTTCAATAAAACCTATTCAATTACTCATCCACATCTTATAACGAGAATTGCCATACCAAGTACCGGGAAATTAGCAATCAGTATTTCGAATCTCGCAGCATTGCTACATCAATAGTTATGTGGATACGTATAACAGTTACCTCTTAGAATTATGATTTTCAATTCTGAACTTGCTGAAAAGCATCCAGTCTACGAATCAAAACACCAAATTTTGAAAATGCTGATGAAGCAGCAAAAACTGTAAACGACCTTAACAGTCAAAAGTTTGATGATAAAGAAGGATAGGTTGGAAAAGCTCAGAAAAATTGGAACTGGAAAACGGATTGAGCAAACTACGAAGGAGTCTCTGAACAAATTACAAGGACTAAAATTGTACATTAAGAATCCTGATGATTCTGTTTCTGATGAAATCTTTAGTGAATACATTGCTTCTAACTCCAAACTCTTGCGGACAAATTTTCTTCACGATCCTTCGATATTAGAAATTCCAAGATATCATCGTATCTTTCGTTATAAATATCCTTCATATTTCTGAAGATATTTTCATAACTATTCTTATCTGAAATCATTAATCTCTTCGTGCTATCAGTGTTGCATCATATAGAAAATGTTAGTTTCTATATTCTGTAAACTTTAGAGCTAAAAATATGAATGTTATTGAAGTAATGTTGGGAATTGAAGCACGAGTTAGTGTAATATAATGACACTCGATCAACGTGATTATATTATAGTAAGCCATGCTGAGTTTCTAATGGGACGTGATGATTCACAGATCATAACATCATCATGTGCCATGTTACACGACTCTTACATTCTATCTAATCTCCAAACATATCGAGAACATATCTTCCTGATGGTTCTATCTTTTCTCTTAAATTCTGGTAATTTAAACAAATCAAATTGTGCTACTACCTTTCCTTTCTACCTTGTATATTATGATAATTCAAAACTCCATATCTACCAATTCTAGACCATTACTTGCGAAAAGAAAACAAAAGCATGAAGCTCCGAAATAGAAAGGGGGTATAAATTGCAGCAAATAAGAGAGAGCATTAACTGTGAATGACAATGATTATAGAAGACGGAAGCAAGGACTCCAAAATATAAGAGAAAATATAAAGCCCAATAACAACACGGAGGTTACAAACCATGGATATTAATACGAATAGCAATATAAAAGCACGGTATAATTAAGAATAGTATTACCCCAAGGTAATAATAGAAGTGAATAGATTCCTCCGGTAGTAAATGGAAAAGAAGAATGACAGAAATGATAATTAGGAAAATAACAAGGATTTGAACGGGATTGAGCATTTTCATAATCTTTTAGAGGTATGAACTAAGAAAGAAAGTATAGGAATGGTGAGAATAATGGAACGAAAGAGCTTAATTTATAATAGAAATATCAGACAGAGTAATCGAGGCAGATCACCGTATTTAATTATAGAGATCTTAATTTCTTTATTCGCCGAAGAATCAAATCTTTTAGATTTCAAAAATTTTCTTTAAATCCTTTGAATTCCGGAAATCAACCGTGACTACGTCACCAGTTAAGACGAATCTACACTTATTCATTTCACCCTTTTGTGATAGCTTCATTCGTACTCTTCGAATAATCGAATTGTTTTATCTATATTACTCAATAATGATAAAACTCTATTCATCAACTCATATTCGTCATGAAAACATTTTTATTGTTAGCCATGACCACCTCACTCAAATTTCGAGACGAAATTTCTTTAACGGGTAGGTACTGTGTCGACCCGGGAATTTCTGACTAAATTTAAACTTAATCTTTATATGATTTCGATACGATAAATCAAAGTATGTAATGTTGAGTCTAGAAAATTTTGAAACGATGTTCATATATTCAATTGACCTTCGACTATTCTCAACGATTCACGAACAACTATTTGTAAATGGATTCATATATATTTAAATATATAGATAGATATAAATAATAATTTGAAGTATAACTTAAGATATTATATGTTGTTAAAATTAACTATGTAAAGTAAAAATAAAATATGATATCATTATTAAAATAAATAAATAAATAAATGAAAAGTATATTAAAAATAAATATTAAATGATTGTAATACTCGTCCGATGTTCCGATTGATATTAAGAAAGTTAAATTCAAAGATATGTAATTTTAAAATAAACGGTGATCCAAAAATGAGTTATATAAGTTATAGGCTTATTAAAAGTATATTTAGGATCTAATTATTTAATATTAACACTTTTTATATTTTACCCATAAATGAGAGGGACAGTTGATGTAATTTTTATTTATCAAATTAAGGATCGAATTCTATACCATAATGACCAAAATAAATAAATATAGTTAAATTAAAAATATGGGATTTTTCTAGAAACTTTTATCCGCCTCTGATTAACAACGGGTACACTAGAGTCTAATAGTGTCGGCAGGGTTATATGCTGTACTCCACATGTTTTAAATTAATTTGTTTAATTTGAATTATTGTCTTACTTTTGAATTGCAATCATCCGTCACTTGATCAGCTTATCACCTACCCATTTTCTATAAATAAACTTATATTACATACATAAAGGATGAAATAATTATCTTCTTCCACTTGCTAGTCTATCACCCTTATTCCTTAGACACCCTACCACCACTTTGTTGAGTCACATGATAATTGTTTATAAGCAACTAGAGATCTGCAAGTGAAGTTGCAAAAATGATTTTCAAATTTTCTTTGTTTGCTTCTCACAACCACCCATCGAACCACTCTCTATCCCTCTCCTAATCGGGTTCAAGAAATCCATCAACTACTTCCACTACACCACCAAAACCCAACTCAACCCTCTTAATTATCTTTTAAACCGCCATTTGTTAATCGATTATTATTCCTTGTTTGTATTCGGAGGACATCACACTACAACCATCATCATGTGTTGCTACTACATGTTCGATTACCAAGAAGACCACCCAAACAAACACCACCAAACCCCTACAACAATTGCCTTTTATTCTGTTGTTATTCGTTGCTCAACAGACCCCGAACCCATCGAGAAGCACTTTTGTTCTTTATATATTTATCATCTTTATCGATGAAGAAAACCACAATAAGCCATGAAAACATGCAAAGTTCAAACCATATACCTACTGCTACTATTTAAATTATGCTTCCATTGAGAGCCATAACCGTGACCTTCATCAAAAGCCACCATCTTCATCAAATATAAGTTATCATTGAATGTCATCTTCAACCCAAACCTGCTGTAGCTTCCTTTATTTTTCTGTTTTATTTGTAAACCGAGAACCAAAAATCACCTCAACCAATCAACAAACTACTATAAGTGTTTAATGTTTCTGTTCCAGCCGAGTACAACCACGAAACCACCACCTTTAGTTGACCAGGAACCACCATCGACAACCACTCTCTAATCTCTCTCTCTCTCATCTCTCTCTCCTAAACTTGCTCGTGAATCACCAAAGCTACTGTACTATTATGTTTCGGTTTCAAACAATCATCACCATCGAGTCATCGTTGCTGCTAGTGTTATATTACGGCTCATGCTGTTCGGATATAACTAGAACGGTAGTGATAAAGTATTGATAATGATGAAGCTGTAATTAACGAATTAAATAAAGAAGATGATATTGATGATGTTATGATCGTGAGACGATGATGGCGGTTTGATTATGAAGAGATCACGATTAGAAGATGATGACCTAAAGAAACGAACCCATCTGGGTGTGTTGTCTGCATCGATTTAAAAACCCCAAATATCCATCGATCGGTTTATCTCAATCATGTTAATGGGCTAGTGTGATGGATCTAAATTAATTAAGCAAATGGACTATTAGTAAATGGGCCTTATTTATGTAACAATGGACTTCGAAATTTAATGTTATATAAATTAAGGTATAAACTAAATTAGAAAAACGAACTTGGCTAGACGGTTTGGATGTGTGTTGGTTAAGCGGGAGGTTGCGGGTTCGAGCCTTGTCAGAGGCATTTATTTTTGTGAAAAGCTCCAAAGGTAGTTATTATTATTATTATTATTATTATTATTATTATTATTATTATTATTATTATTATTATTATTATTATTATTATTATTATTATTATTATTATTATTATTATTATTATTATTATTATTATTAGAATTACTAACATTGTTGTTTTTGTAGTATTATAAATTTTAACAAAAGATAGTCATATAAAAAAAATATATAATTATTACATATATTATAAGTACATCTAAATTTACCATTTTCATATATCATATTAAAATAACATATATATAATTAATAAACTGGTTTGATTACTATTACATGTTGATTATATGTGTTAATTTATACATAAATGATATAGGTTCGTGAATCCGAGACCAGCCCTGCATTGTTCAATGTCGTCATATGTATTTTTACTACAAAATACAGTATCGTGAGTTTCATTTGCTCCCTTTTTAAATGCTTTTGCAATATATATTTTTGGGACTGAGAATACATGCGCTGCTTTTATAAATGTTTTACGAAATAGACACAAGTAATCGAAACTACATTATATGGTTGAATGATCGAAGCCGAATATGCCCCTTTTACTTGGTAACCTAAGAATTAGTAAACCAGTCTACTAATTGACGCGAATCCTAAAGATAGATCTATTGGGCCTAACGAACCCCATCCGTTGTAGCGGATGCTTTAGTACTTCGATGTTGTTTTATTATCATGTCCGAAGGATTTCCCAAAATGATAGGGGATATTCTTATATGCATCTTGTTAATGTCGGTTACCAGGTGTTCAATCCATATGAATAATTTTTGTCTCTATGCATGGGACGTATGTTTATGAGAAATGGAAATATGAAATCTTGTGGTCTATTAAAATTATGAAATGATTATTTATGATAAACTAATGAACTCACCAACCTTTTGCTTGACACTTGAAAGCATGTTTATTCTCAGGTACGAAAGAAATCTTCCGCTGTGCATTTGCTCATATTAGAGATATTACTTGGAGTCATTCATGACATATTTCAAAAGACGTTGCATTCGAGTCGTCGAGTTCATCAAGATTATTATTAAGTCAATTATAGTTGGATATATTATGAAATGGTATGCATGCCGTCAACTGTCGATGTAATGAAAGTTTGTCTTTTAAAAACGAATGCAATGTTTGTAAAATGTATGATATAGAGGTCAAGTACCTCGCGATGAAACCAAATGTAATGTATTCGTCCAAGATGGATTAGGACGGGTCGTTATACGATGGAAGTTGACAATGAAGTTAATCATAATTTCAACACCACAGCTAACTAAGTGTGGGAAGATTCGAGTCTTTTTAAGGATAATATATATTTCTGTTAGAGTTAGATTTTCTTTTTTCGTGTAGTTTCCGAAAATGGAATCCGAATGGTCTTTCCCTAGCAGACCCTAAAGAACTAGTCTTCTCCCTCCATTCTGAATTTTTATTTTTTTTAGGTTTTAGGAGATGAAGAATTCCTTTGATCTGAACCATGGTCTACTACTACACGCTTTGATTATTAAACGTAATAATAACATCTTCCCGAGTGAACTGATATCATTTATAAGAGGAAAAATGAACGAAGTGAGGAAAGAACTCAGAAAAGATCATCATAAGACACATTTTGGTAAAGGAAAATCAAAATCCGCAACAAAAAGAAGAGCACGACACCTTAAAAGATGTCATAAATGCGGAAAATGGTCACACGAAGGTAAATGTTTAAACAATCAAACATATTCAAATATCGAATTTGTTACTCTATGTAGAGAAGGACCGTTCATATGTTTAGAAGAAAAGTTATTAAAGAATCGAGGTTACGCTTACGTAGCTATGGAAAACCAAATCACACGACTCTCCCATGAGTCGGCTAAAGCAAGTCTCTGAGAATTCTTCTCAGAGGTAAGCATGTACAGCTTTTATTTGTTTTTATTTTTATTTGCTTTTAACCTTTTGATAATAAACGCTGAATCGTTCGCTATATAGTATTAAATTGATATTCAATAAAATTAGGTATGCGAAACCGAAATTATTGATATCACACAAAAATTTATTACATCACTGCGAAATTTACCGTTTATTCTTAAGGTATAAATATCTTTAATCAATCAATCCAAAAATATTTCAAAAATTCGTCAGGAGTAAAACTAGGTAAAATAGCCGAAATTACTTTACCCAAAAGAGGGGCGTATATTTTTGATAATATTTGATTGATTAAGGTGGGATAAAAGACCAAAAAGATTTTTAATTTTAATTTTTACCTTGTTTTTATATTAATATTAAATTAATATTGTAAATTTTTAAAATCAATATATTTAAGTTTTTAAATATTTTAAAAATTAATATTTTCAATATAAGTTTGTAAATTAATGTATAAAAATATTAATAATATTAATATGAATTTTTAATATTGTGCATTTTAAATTTAAGTTTGGTGTAAATTTAAAAATAAAAATGTACTTTATTTCATTAAGTTAAAAATATGATTTCTAAAATTCGTCGTGAGATGAAGACTAGGTCGATGAACCGAAATTGCTTTACCCAAGGGAGGGACGAGAAATTTTGTTATCATTATTTTTAATCTTATTTGAGTTAAAGTATGCCAAAAACATTAAAAAATCCAAAAACTTTAGCTTTTAAAACAACACTTAAAAATGACAAATTTTAAAATTTTGTCGAGAGACGAACTAGGACTAAGATCTGAAACGCCCTCATTCAAAAAGAAATAAAATTTTAAATAATTTAATTATTTGTTTCATAAGTTAAAGGTTTTATAAAAAAAATAAAATAAAAAAAATAAAACAGAAATTACACCCCATGCGATCGCATGGGGTTTGCACTAGAAAACCATGCGGTCACATGGAACAAAAATACTGGACAGGATCAAAAGACCAGCGAACTACTTCTGTCCCATTTCAATACACACATATACACGAACATACTCTCAAAACACTCTCTAAAATCACCAATTTTCAACCAAAATCCATCAAATTTGATGCTATAATTCACTACAATCATGCCTTTTCTCGGATTTGGAAGGAAAAAGGTATCAAAAATCACTCCTAAATTCTTAAATTCTCAGTTTTAATAATTATGTCAACTAATTGCACTAATTTGAGTTTGCTGATTTCTAGCTTATTTAGAGTTAAATTGTTGAAATATTTTGCTTGTATAACCTAGATTGATGCTATTTGTCATGATTTGAAGCTTTAAACTTCAAAATTTTTAGAAATCTAGGGTTTGTGTTCTTGAGCAATTTGGGGATTTTTGATATAAACAGGTTATGGCCGATTTTTGTCATGAATTATTGCTAAATTAAGTAGTGTAACGATTTCTTACAAATGAGGGCATTGCAAGATCTTAAGTGAGGGAAGAGGTTAAATTCTTTCGAATTTTTAAAATTTTAATTTAAACACTTGGTTACCATTAAAAATACTAGTAACGCAGTAGTTGTATTAGAATCTAGTGCTCTCTAATAATAAAGAACAGCTCTAGTCTTATATACTGACTACCCAATTCTAGTAAAAATTTTAAAAAATTTTCAAATAAATGAATTCAAAATCATGTTTATACATATTTATGAACGATAAAACTTGGTGTTAATACCGAAATTATTGTTACCTCGGAAAGGACATAAATTGAGAAACAACCCAAAAACGCTTGAATTCATCAAAAATGGAATAGAGGAGAATAAAAAGGCAAAGAAAGGAAAATAAAAGCCAAGTGTGGGAAAAATTTACCAAGTTATTTAGAACATATATTACATATTTTTGTACAAATAATTAAAGATACTTTTATTTTGGACAATATTAATCAGTTTTACCCAGTTTATTGTAATAGAAATAGAATTTAAAAGGAAGTAAAGTCTTCCGAGAAAAAGACACGCGCTTCTTGATTTAGGTCAGGAAGTTGTCGTCCAGACCAGTTGTAGAGTCTACAAAAAACCTTGAAAATTTTTCTCGAAAATCAGCTGGAAATCCACGGACCTCAGCATCAAACAGGGTCGCCAAGTGGTCAGACTTATCCTAACTATGAGAGGATCTGTCTTGTACAATGGGGGACACCATGCAAATTAGCTTATAAGACTAATGAATCAGATCCCCAGAAAGGATAATCTCCTTAAAGATCAAAAATCAGCTTTTAAGACTGATATTACTCAATCCTTGAGATTGACCTTAAAGATTGAGAATTCAAACTCATGGAATTCAATGATATCTAAACTCGAGCTTGAACGAGAAAATATTTTGATCAAATTAAAACCGATTTGTTTTCTAAAAACCCATTTTTAATGCGTTCATTACCATTGAACGTAAAATCCTAGGAATTCACCTGGATTTCACTAGGTCACCTGAACCAAATCGGGTGTCAACCGTAAGAACGGTGGTTGCATAGCATGGTTGAAGACAGGACCTTGTGCCAGACCAAAAAACTATAGGGTGATCTTTACTATTGCTCCTACAAAGGATAGTAATTGCATCCGACACGATATAGACCATAATCAAATGCATGTCACGGGACATTGCCTTAACAGTTTCTTGTTCAACGCTTTCCTTTACAACCGGACGGTAGTTTACTGAAAGGTAATATACGGAGCAAGTATACTGGACGTGTTGCTTTAATAATACAAGGTTAGCAAGTGGGTGACACAAAACCGCAAGTTTTAAGCTAAAATTTTCAAATCTGAAACCCACAAAACCCACAAAAACAATTTGCAAACACCGGTGAAGGGTTATTCTGGAAAACTTATCTAGGGTAAAAGCTAGATTGAATTTTCAAAAAGATCAAATGTTTTCATAAAGATCCAATTTCCTAAAGGATCTAAATTTTCATAGTCATGTGGGACTGTAAACCACAACGTTACTATCATTGTTCATACCGCCGTATTAAAATCACCGATGTACAAAGTGTGAAGAATAAAGAAGTAATTCTAGTAAAGCTATATTCAAGTTCTATATTGCTTGAGGACAAGCAACGCTCAAGTGTGAGAATATTTGATAATGCTAAAAACGAACATATATTTCATAGCTTTATCCTTCAAGAAAGACAAGCTTTTGGTTGCAATTATTCTATTTACAAGTGATATTCGTTTAAATAATAAAAGGTGAAGACAAAAGACAGATTCGAAGATTTGAAGACGCAAACGACCAAAAAGCTAAAAAGTACAAAGTACAATCAAAGTGGTTCAAATTATTGATAAGAAATGTCTAAAAGTTACAAGAGTACGAGCCGCTAAACGCAAAGTACAAGATATTAAATAGTACAAAAGGACATTCGAAAATCCAGAACCAGGACCTGAGCCAACTATCAACGCGCGACGCAACGGGCCTAAAATTACAAGTCAACGATGCACAAGAATATAATATAATATATATATAATTATATATAATTATATATATTATATTATATATTAAATTAATCATAGCAGCCCACGTTTTGGAAGCTTTGTGACCAGGAAAAGGTGGCCATGCGATTGCATGGCCAGGAAGGCTTAAAGTCATGCGATCGCATGAAAGCCTATAGCAGGCCAAGTCCTATAAATTGCAACGTTTTCTGCCGAGTTTAATACACAATATTCAATCTCTCTCTCTACGATATATATATATATATATATATATATATTTATATTTTATAATTTTAATTTTAATTTAAGTTTAATAATAATAAGGTTATAGTGGCGAATGTTTTAATTTTGTAAGTCGAAATTCTGTCCGTGTAACGCTACGCTATTATTAATCATTGTAAGTTATGTTTAACCTTTTTAAATTAATGTCTCGTAGCTAAGTTATTATTATGCTTATTTAAGCCAAAATAATCGTGATGTTGGGCTAAATATTAAAGACGGGGTAATTGGGCTTTGCACCATAATTGAAGTTTGGACAAAAGAATGACACTTGTGGAAATTAGACTATGGGCTATTAATGGGCTTTATATTAACTAAACGATACCTCGTTAATTTAATATAAAGGTTACAATTTGACGTATCTATATATAACCACATACGCTTAATCGGGTACGGTGGGGGGATATTTATAAATACGAATTATTGTTCATTTGACCGGACACGGAGATGGATTAATATTTAATGGACACATTAAAACAGGGGTGGATTACATTCAAGGGTAATTGGTGTAATTGTTAACAAAGTAGTAAAACCTTGGATTACACGCAGTCGATAACCTGGTGTATTCATTTAATAAAGTATTAAGACCTTGTTACAGTTTGAATCCCCAATTAGTTGGAATATTTGACTTCGGACATAAGGTTAATTTGACGAAGAACCTCCCACTTTATAATTATGACTGATGGACTATTATGGACAAAACCGTATGGACATATCGAATATTCCAGGACAAAGGACAATTAACCCATGGTAATAAACTAAAATCAACACGCCGAACATCATGATTACGGAAGTTTAAATAAGCATAATTCCTTTATTTTATATCTCCTCGCACTTTTATTTACTGTCATTTTATTTATCGTACTTTTTAATTAACGTACTTTTTAATTATCGCAATTTTATTTACTGTCATTTTATTTATCGCACTTTTAATTATAGCAATTTTAATTATCGCAATTTTATTATCGTTATTTATTTTACAATTTAAATTAAGTTATATTTATTTTTAATATTTTACATTAGGTTTTAATTGTGACTAAAGCTTTAAAATCGACAAACCGGTCATTAAACGGTAAAACCCCCCCTTTTTATAATAATAATAATAATACGAGTTATATATATATATATATATATATATATATATATATATATATATATATATATATATATATATATATATATATATATATATATATATATATATACAAATATAGTTTAAAAATATAGCGTTAAACTTGGATAGCTCCTTGTGGAACGAACCGGACTTACTAAAAACTACACTCTAATAATAAATAAATAACTTGTGTAAAATTGTATCGTATTTAATAGTATTTCGCAATAAAAATATAACTATTTCGTATACGCTGCTGCACACATCAAAGGCACACCACACCCTCTAGTCACTATACATTTCCTAACATTAAATTTTTGAATTTTCTATTAAAATAAGTTGTTTGTTTTAAAAATTTTCTGTTACAAGCTGTTGTTCAGTAGAAGAAGATGTGCTCTAATGTTTGGTTTTAATTCCATGTCCTCACAAGCCCAAATGTTTTTTTCTCTTTTTTAGACAAAATTGCTGAAATGGTCCATGTGATTTGTACCAAAATATTGATTTAATTCCTATGCTTTTTTTTGACTGAGTTCATCCTCATGGTTTGCAAATGCTGCTGATTTCATCCTTTCGACTGACGGTCATTAAAAATTCCGTTAACTCATGTCACGTGCAACGCACACGAGGGTAAATTTGTCTTTTACATTTTGTTCCTTTTGTTCCTTATCTTTATTATTATCTTTATTAGTGTTTGAATCTGGAACTTTTGAAACACATAAAATTAACATTCAGGCAGATGGAAAGGCAAATTGATACACATAAACACACCTTAATCGAATTTAAATCTATTATAATCAAATGAATTGAAGAAATAGAAGGATAGTAGCAACAGGTACAATCGTTCATCTTCAACAACCACCACCATCGTCATCTTCACCAAATCGAGTCATCAAGTCGGTTTCATACAAGCCGCTGCCATCAAATTGATTATAAATTGCCACCAGATTTATAACTACCGAGTTCTAAACGAAACCCAGATTTAGATGTAATTACCAAAATGAAACCCATATTTAGATGCGAAAGAAGATGAAACTCAGATCCAGATACAATCGGGTTTGAACAATCGGATCTGAAGCGAAGAACAATTGTGATGCCCCGTACAAAACCATCGTGTACGATTCGTCAACAACAGGATCTTTACACGGTCAAATACTACATGCTGTTTGAAAACCAGTTTTGCATTCATAAAAAGAGGTAACGTCTTTACCGACGTCAAATGTTTTACAAACGATAGTGTGCTTCTACGAATAGAAAGCAATAACATAAGTACGAGACTCAAAGGTCATTACAAATTCATTGTTCAAAAGTAACATAATTCGTGAATGCAAAGTAAAAGTTTCATGCATAGACATCTCTAAACAAAAGCAGCGGGTGTCTACACAGCAAGTCTAACAGCGAGACTAATACAGCGAAAGTATCAAACGTCTAAGCACCTGAGAAATAACATGCTTAAAAGTCAACACAAATGTTGGTGAGCTATAGTTTAATTGTAACAAGAATGTAGTGTAGGCCACGAGATTTCGTATTCAAAACAGTATGAAAAGTATATGCTTAACCGTGGGTACTTGGTAACTAACTTAACGTAAATATCACCCCCTAAAAGTACACTTGGTGAGTGTGTAAGTCTATGAAGTATTAAACACCAGTTAAATGCTAGCGTGACTAGCCCGAGTGGGGATGTCAAACCCTATGGATCCATATCTAAGATTCGCGTTTACCAGTTCAAAAACCAATGACTAAACATTACCGAGCTAAGGGGAAAGTTTATACCGTTATATAACCCACACATACAATAAGTTTAAGTACTCGTGCCTAGTAAGTAAAACGTAAAAAAAAATGCATGTATTCTCAGTCCCAAAAATTGTTGAAGTAAAAAGGGATGCTATAACTCACAGTAAAAGTGCGGTCAAAGTCGATACAAGATAAGTAAGCAAGTAAGTCGGTCCGAAAGGTCGTCAACCTAAGTCAAAAGTTACTAAGTCAGTAAATCGTCCCAAAAGGTTTATAAGTAAATAAATTAAGTCTTAAGTATCATCATCATCAACATCATACGTAAAAAGTAAAGTAAGTTTTCAATCAAGGATAGAGATCGAAACAAAGGCTGACTTCCTTCAGCTGTACGACCTCTATACAAACTGAAATGACACGAGGCCAGTGGCTATGGCTCCGTATGTGAGTCCTCTAACCGCTGACCAATTTTTAGAACCTAACTCGTCTTCGTTTGACAGTGACGACGGTTTAAGTACGATTTGGTCAGAAATTTCAGCACAACGTTACAAGGGCGTAGTGACTTTCGGAAGGATATAAATCATAAACCGTACATCGGATTTAGGCAAAGCCTAAACAAAAAATCATCTACTCGAACCGAAATATCTGGAAATCAACTTTTCCATCAGCCCAGGTGATTGATCAGATCCAGAAAACTGTAAGTAAGGTGCTCCGGTGGGATTCTTGGTGCTTGATGCTCATCACGGTTCTCATCCTTGATGCTTATAGCTTCAAGTGTACAACTCGTTGATGTGTTTGCATCACTTTTGACTAAGGTTCTACCATCAACACACAATAATCATGACTAAGAATTAAAACACAACTCATGTGAGAGTTTGAGCAAGGTGATGAACCAAAGTTGCATCACTTTTCTTAGTTTCAACACAAATACAAGTCTTATAAAGCTATAAACTTTGAATCAAACTAAATAATCAAAGCCTTAAGCTAGAGAGCTTAGATCTTAACTAGATATTAAAGATCTTAGACTAAAAAGTCTAAATCGTGAAACCCTAAGTCAAAACTGTGACGACACGGGAATTTCCGACCAAATTTAAAATGAATCTTTATATAATTTCAATATGATAAGCAAAGTCTGTAATGTTGAGTCTCAAAATTTTGAACTATTTATATGGAATCATTTAACCATTGACTATTCTCGAAGATTCACGAACCGTTATGTGTAAATAAATATATAAATAAATAAATAAATATACATATCAATTATTATAAATTAAAATATTATATGAGTTAATTAATTATGTAAATAAAATAATATATGATAGTATTATTAAAATGAATCTATATATGTAAGGTATATTGAATGTGTATTTATATGGTTTCGAATTTAATTAGTAAATGATAATAGTACTCGTTTGTTAGTCGATCGATATTAAGCAAGATAAATTCAAACTTAAATGACTTCAAAATAAACGGTGATCCGAAAATAAGTTCTACAAAATTATAGACTTATTAAAAATATATTTAGGAACTATTTATTGTATTTTAAAACTTTTTATATTTTACTTAGGGTTGGGAGTGTATAATTAATGTAATTTTTATTTAATAGTTAATGATTGAATTTTATACCATAATGATTAAAATAAATAAATATAGTTAATTTAAAAATATGGGACTTTTCTACACACTTTTATCCGCCACTGATTTCGCACGTTACATGGTCTGTGAAAACTGTCGGTAATATAATCCAAATAACCCGATGGCTTTACTATACTTAATTGAGATCACATGCTTCTATTCTTAATTTATAATATAATTATTGGGATTACTGTTTTCCTTGTTTTCCTTTTGATTCTTCCTGACACCAACATTATAATATGTATATACATAGTTATAATATATATATATATATATATATATATATATATATATATATATATATATATATATATATATATATATATATACCCATGAGCACACTTAATAATCTCTTACTCTTGTCACCTACTACTTGTTATTGTTTCATGTTGTGTTTGAGAATCCGTGATTTGAGCAGATAAGATGGAATATGTACTGTGTTTGTTTAATCAACTTTACAGCTATTCTAAATATATTTACACATAGATAGATAGTTATATAATATACATCAAAATACATATACATATATTATTGCAATTGGAGACAGTTTCCTATCTCCTCTTTCTATCCATGTCAAACCAAACCTATTTCACCAATATTATATAACTTTATCTATCTATATTTCTTCATCTATCTATATTGTAAACATATACATATTTACCCACTTATATGACTACCAACTATCAATCTAATACTCGTTTGATCATAAATCCCACCATCCTCAAACACCGTTGGCAAACCACACCAAACCACCATCTTCTCAATATTAAATCACCTACAATCACTTTCTCCCTTGACAACACCTACTGCAGCCGTCCTCCTATTTCAAATTACCGAGAACCTTCGACCCAAACCATCATCATTATTAACCTTTGAACCATAAACCATCAACTTGATCAACTCCCAAGACCCTCAGTATCGATCAACCAAAATGACCATGTGACCACCTTCTTCTATTTATCACCACCGAAAACCATTATCCTTCAACACAACTCTTCTTCTTCTTCTTCTTCTTCTTCTAACTTTGAAATCAACACAACAACCGAACCCAACAACCCCATAACCCAAATGAACGACCTTCATCATCCATCTCTTCTCTCTCTCTCTCTCTATTTATCTCTCTCTCTCTCTCATGTGTTGTAAACCGTTGCAAACACCAAAACCACCACCTTCTACCTCTAATACCATCAACAAATCCTCACCATCGTATTACCATTCCTGGTTCTTTTCTTTGTGAACCCATACTCGACAAACCCATCGTGAACTGTGGTGATTGCAAGATAAAAATGACGATGGATCGAACAAGCTCCAAACACTGAATCCATCTTGTGGTTATTGCTGTTTTGGTCAGAATCATTGCAGACATTAAAACGTTGTGCTACTGTAGCATTTTTCAGTTTCTTCTATTAAAAATACGATGCGTATATTATGATAATGATGCATGATGTTTATATGAGCTGTAAAGCATGATGAGGGGAACCGTAAGACCCACCCTTTATTCCTGCTGTCATATTGAATAAGCACTTTTGATTATAAAATTAAGAAGGTGGATTATATTCTTTTTTTTTGAACCGAAAGCATTGGCATGACCCACTCTCTTTTTCTTATCGGTTGAGCTAAAATAAGACATGAGAATCAAATATATGGATCGAATTTGTGTAGGCTGCTAATTGAGTCGAGGGATCAATTATAATCTTAGGGTCGAGATTTAGTTATCGTTTTAAGAATTGGGACACCATATCCCATTTCTCTTTTGGGTTGAATAAATTGATGATAAATGATGAAATGGGTACATATGCTTATAATAACATGATTATGATGATATTAAGATAATGATGAAATGATTATGATGGTGATAATAGACATGTCATGATGATGATATATATTGTGATGTTGATGATGATGAAATCATAAAGATTATGATTATGATTAGAATTGAGTATGATAACAGTTGATGATGATAAAAGTAATAAGGATGATTATAATTATGAAGATGTTAAATGGGTTAAGAAGAAGAACATTATCTAATAATACGGGTTATATACATTTAGATTCTGCTATATTTCAGAAAAATGGGCGACAGTTCAATGGTTTAGAGTGTGGATATTCAAGTGAGAGGTCGTGGGTTTGAGCCATAAAAAAGACAATTAATATTTTTGGAGCCTATTCTTGTGAGGTAGTAATTTTATCATTTTTATTGTTATTATTATGTTTATTATTATTGTCATTATTATTATTGTTGTTGCTACGTAATATCATAAAGTATTATTAGTCTTATTAATATGGTTATTATTAATTTTATCATTTTTTACTATTAATATATATATTATGATTATTATTATGATTATGACTATTAATATTATCATTATTATCATTAGTAGTAAAATTGTTATATTCATAGTTATTATTATTAGTATTATTACAAATAGATATTTTTATAAAAATACATTACAAGAATATTAATACTACATATCACTACAATTTTATTATTAAAAATATAGTAGCTAAGCTATATATAAAATATATCAATTAATATACACTTATATATTTTATCATATATAAACTCTAATATAAATTAGTCATATTAATATGTTATAATGAAAGATAAACACTAGTTAAATAAAATATGTAAATTAAATATATCTACATCTATATAACAAATAATTTAACAGGTATATTATTAATAATATATATATATATTTATTCAATTACGATTATATGTGTTAATGTATATACAAATGATATAGGTTCGTGAATCCGAGGCCAACCCTGCATTGTTCCGTTTCGTCGTATGAATATTTTTACTACAAAATATTGTAGAGTGAGTTTCATTTGCTCCCTTTTTATATGCTTTTGCAATATATATTTTTGGGACTGAGAATACATGCGCTGCTTTTATAACTGTTTTACGAAATAGACACAAGTAATCGAAACTACATTCTATGGTTGAATGATCGAAGCCGAATATGCCCCTTTTTCCTTGGTAGCCTAAGAATTAGTAAACCGATCTACTAATTGACGCGAATCCTAAAGATAGATCTATTGGGCCTAACGAAGCCCATCCAAAGTACCGGATGCTTTAGTACTTCGAATTTGTTTTTATCATGTCCGAAAGATTTCCCGGAATGATAGGGGATATTCTTATATGCATCTTGTTAATGTCGATTACCAGGTGTTCAATCTATATGAATGATATTTTTGTCTCTATGCATGGGACGTATATTTATGAGAACTGAAAATGAAAATCTTGTGGTCTATTAAAATGATAAAAATGGTTATTTATGTTAAACTAATGAACTCACCAACCTTTTGGTTGACACTTTAAAGCATGTTTATTCTCAGGTACGAAAGAAATCTTCCGCTGTGCATTTGCTCATTCTAGAAGTATTACTTGCAGTCATTCATGGCATATTTCAAAAGACGTTTCATTCGAGTCGTTGAGTTCATCAAGATTATTATTAAGTCAATTATAGTTGGATATATTATGCAATAGTATGCCTGCCATCAACTTTTGATGTAATGAAAGATTGTCTTTTCAAAAACGAATGCAATGTTTGTAAAATGTATCATATAGAGGTCAAGTACCTCGCGATGTAATCAACTGTTGTGAATCGTTTATAATCGATATGGATTTTGTCCGGATGGATTAGGACGGGTCTCTATAAAAACACTTACACTTTCAACTTTACACAACCATAAGTTATGAAACTTAGATTTTGTAAAGTAAAATGAACATGAATAAATGATCTATTGTTTTAACAAGTTAGATGACCTTAAGTTATGAAACTTAGATCAATCTTACATGTGTGAAAGTCATAAACTAGTAAGCTTATACTTTCTTATTCTTGAACTTTCAAAGTTAGACTTTGGTTTCAAGATTTATGAGATCAAAGTTTAACAAGTAATCTTTGACTGTGAAACTCAAACAAATCGAAATCTATAAAAATAAATGATAGATTTAAAGTCAAAAATAAACAAGTTCAAGTAAGGATCCTTTATATAAAAAGATATCAAGTTATGAACTTGAATCTTCATGAAATGAATTTTAAGTTCCAATACTTGAACATAAAGAAGATCATAAAGTAATTTGATCTTAAAATTTGTTAAAAGTTCATGTAGAACCAAAAGCTACAAAGCTTTGATCCTTGTTATTGCTTCTTTATCATAAAAGAGATCAAAGATTGCAAGATATCATGAGGATTGAAGTTATAAAAACTAAAATCCAAAAATAACAATGATGATGATGATGTTTCGGTTTTGAGAAAGAAAAAAAAAGAAGAGAAAAAGAATCAAAACCTTCAAGTTTCTTCAAGAAAGATGAGAGAAAAGTAGAGAGAAATTTGAGAGAATAAGTGTGTGTGTTTTTGAAATGAGAATGAGAGAGTTAAAAATAAAATGAAGTGGTGGTGGTGTTAGTGTAGGCTGACGGTTTGGTGGGGTGGGGTAGGGGGACCATTGCTTGCTATTGGATGGTGGTACATGGTGGTGGTTGTACATGTTGGGTGGCATGGAGCAAAAGGCTAAAAAGTGTAAGTATATGGTACCAAGTGTAGTGACCCGAACTTTTCCATGTTTATATATATTAATTGAGATTGATATTTACATGACTAAATGTTTCCAACGTGTTAAGCAATTAAACTTATTAAGACTTGATTAATTGAAATAGGTTTCATATAGACAATTGACCATCCAAGTTGACCGGTGATTCACGAACGTTAAAACTTGTAAAAACTATACGATAACATATATATGGTTATATATATAGTTAACATGAATTTATTATAAGTAAGTATCTCATTAGGTATTTTAACAATGAGTTATATACATAAAAATGAGACTATTAAATTAAGAAACTCGAAAACGATATATATAACGATTATCGTTATAACAACGTCTTACTAGGTACATATGAATCATATTAAGATATTGATACACTTGGTTAATTATGTTAAATGATAAGTAAATATATCATTAAGAGTATTAATAATGAACTACATATGTAAAAATAAGACTACTAACTTAATGATTTCGAAACGAGACATATATGTAACGATTATCGTTGTAACGACATTTAACTGTATATATATCATACTAAGATATATTATATATCATAATATCATGATAATGTAACAATTTAACATCTCATTTGATATAATAAACAATGGGTTAACAATATTTAACAAGATCGTTAACCTAAAGGTTTCAAAACAACATTTACATGTAACGACTAACGATGACTTAACGACTCAGTTAAAATGTATATACATGTAGAGTTTTAATATGTATTTATACACTTTTGAAAGACTTCAAGACACTTATCAAAATACTTCTACTTAACAAAAATGCTTACAATTACATCCTCGTTCAGTTTCATCAACAATTCTACTCGTATGCACCCGTATTCGTACTCGTACAATACACAGCTTTTAGATGTATGTACTATTGGTATATACACTCCAATGATCAGCTCTTAGTAGTCCATGTGAGTCACCTAACACATGTGGGAACCATCATTTGGCAATTACCATGAAATATCTCATAAAATTATAAAAATATGAGTAATCATTCATGACTTATTTACATGAAAACAAAATTACATATCCTTTATATCTAATCCATATACCAACGACCAAAAACACCTACAAACACTTTCGTTCTTCAATTTTCTTCATCTAATTGATCTCTCTCAAGTTCCATCTTCAAGTTCTAAGTGTTCTTCATAAATTCCATAAGTATAGTTTCATAAAAATCAAGAATACTTCCAAGTTTGCAAGTCTACTTCCAAGCTTTCTAATCCATTCCAAGTAATCATCTAAAATCAAGGAACCTTTGTTATTTACAGTAGGTTATCTTTCTAATTTAAGGTAATATTCATATTCAAACTTTGATTCAATTTCTACAACTATAACAATCTTATTTCGAGTGAAAATCTTACTTGAACTGTTTTCGTGTCATGATTCTGTTTCAAGAAATTTCAAGCCATTTAAGGATCCTTTGAAGCTATATCCATTTTTCACATTTCCAGTAGTTTTATCCAGAAAACTTGAGGTAGTAATGATGTTCATAACATCATTCGATTCATACATATAAAGCTATCTTATTCGAAGGTTTAAACTTGTAATCACTAGAACATAGTTTAGTTAATTCTAAACTTGTTCGCAAACAAAAGTTAATCCTTCTAACTTGACTTTTAAAATCAAATAAACACATGTTCTATATCTATATGATATGCTAACTTAATAATTTAAAACCTGGAAACACGATGAACACCATAAAATCGGATATACGCCGTCGTAGTGAAACCGGGGGCTGTTTTGGT
The DNA here is from genome assembly GCF_046630445.1 of Rutidosis leptorrhynchoides. Taxonomy (NCBI): domain Eukaryota; kingdom Viridiplantae; phylum Streptophyta; class Magnoliopsida; order Asterales; family Asteraceae; genus Rutidosis; species Rutidosis leptorrhynchoides. The sequence goes on along the minus strand of NC_092337.1, from coordinate 292,388,145 downwards.
TTGGATAATTAAAAACTATGATAAACTTTGATTTAAAAGTTGTTCTTCTAGGAAAATAATTTTTTATATGAACATGAAACTATATCCAAAAATCAAGGTTAAACTCAAAGTGGAAGTATGTTTTCTAAAATGGTCATCTAGACGTCGTTCTTTCGACTGAAATGACTACCTTTACAAAAATGACTTGTAACTTATATTTCTGACTATAAACCTATACTTTTTCTGTTTAGATTCATAAAATAGAGTTCAATATGAAACCATAGTAATTTGATTCACTCAAAACGGATTTAAAATGAAGAAGTTATGGGTAAAACAAGATTGGATATTTTTGATCTTTTTAGCTACGGGAAATGTTTAACAAATCTATACAAATCATATCCTAGCTAACTTATATTGTATTATACATGTATTCTAATATATTATGTAATCTTGGGATACCATAGACACGTATGCAAATGTCTTGACATATCATATCGACCCATGTATATATATTATTTGGAACAACCATAGACACTCTATATGCAGTAATGTTGGAGTTAGCTATACAGGGTTGAGGTTGATTCCAAAAATATATATACTTTGTGTTGTGATCTAGCCTGAGACGTGTATACACTGGGTCGTGGATTGATTCAAGATAATATATATCAATTTATTTATGTACATCTAACTGTGGACAACTAGTTGTAGGTTACTAACGAGGACAGCTGACTTAATACACTCAAATCTTTAAAACATAATAAAAATGGTTGTAATTATATTTTGATCATACTTTGATATATATGTACATATTTGTATAGGTTCGTGAATCGATCCGTGGCCAAGCCTTATTTTCAAGGAAGGAAATATTTGTGAAAGTGAGTTATAGTCCCACTTTTAAAATCTAATATTTTTAGGATGAGAATACATGCAGGTTTTATAAATAATTTACAAAATAGACACAAGTACGTGAAACTACATTCTATGGTTGAATTATTGAAATCGAATATGCCCCTTTTTATTAAGTCTGGTAATCAAAGAATTAGGGAACAGACAACCTAATTGACGCGAATCCTAAAGATAGATCTATTGGGCCTAACAAACCCCATCCAAAGTACCGGATGCTTTAGTACTTCAAAATTTATATCATATCCGAAGGGTGTCTCGGAATGATGGGGATATTCTTATATATGCATCTTGTTAATGTCGGTTACCAGGTGTTCACCATATGAATGATTTTTATCTCTATGTATGGGATGTGTATTGAAATATGAAATCTTGTGGTCTATTGTTACGATTTGATATATATAGGTTAAACCTATAACTCACCAACATTTTTGTTGACGTTTAAAGCATGTTTATTCTCAGGTGAATACTAAGAGCTTCCGCTGTTGCATACTAAAATAAGGACAAGATTTGGAGTCCATATTTGTATGATATTGTGTAAAAACTGCATTCAAGAAACATATGTCGATGTAATATATTTCTATTGTAAATCATTATGTAATGGTCATGTGTAAACAGTATATTTTAGATTATCATTATTTGATAATCTACGTAATCCTTTTAAAACCTTTATTGATAAAATAAAGGTTATGGTTCTTTTAAAAATGAATGCAGTCTTTGAAAAACGTCTCATATAGAGGTCAAAACCTCGCAACGAAATCAATTAATATGGAATGTTTATAATCATTATGAACGGGACATTTCACCAAACATGCTTAATCTTGTCTAATTAACTAATTGGGTTTTGTCTTATGCTTAATGGGATAAATTAGTCCATTAACTAGTCCATTAAGTGAGCCCATCAAGTAAGTATGGTGGGCCTTGAAAGTCCACTAAGATAAAGTCCATTAGGGTGACTAGTAAGCCTTAGTAAACACTAAACATAATTAAGGAACCATAAAACCAAGTAATTGTCATTAATAAATAACAATCAAGTTTACGTAGCCATAATATCCCAATCATGACAAAAGTTTAATGTGTACCAAGTTCGTAGCTCGTTTTAATCCTTAAGTGACACTAACGGTCGTAAATGAAATCAAGGATCACATTAAGTAACCTAGTACTTAACACGTAGTAAGTCATTAATGAAAGTAATTAACATAGTTAATGATCCCAGAAAATAATCTATCTCAGTACGCACAAATACGCAGTTTCGTGAAAGAAATAAATACAATTAAAATTCGAAAAAGTCGGGTCGTTACATTACCCACCTGTTAAAGAAAATTTCGTCCCGAAATTTAAGCTGGGGTAGATGGAGGAGTCGGGAAAAGGTGAGGATACCTCTGCATCATCTGATTCTCTCGTTCCCAAGTAAACTCAGGTCCTCGTTTTGCATTTCATCGGACTCAGATGATCGGAATCTTATTACATTTCAAGGTCTTGACCTCGCGGTCCATAATTTCAACGGGTTCTTCCACGAAGTGGAGTTTGTCATCAATTATAAGATCATCGAGAGGGATGACAAGTTCTGGTTCAGCAAGACATTTCTTCGGTTTTGACACGTGAAAAGTAGGATGAACGGAGATCAATTGTGTCGGAAGATCCAAACGGTAAGCAAAGGGTCTAATACGCTCTAAGATTTCAAAAGGACCAATGTATCGCGGATTTAATATTCCACGCTTTTCAAATCGAATTACACCTTTCCAAGGTGCGACCTTCAGCATAATGCGGTCACCCGCGTTGAATTCGAAGTCTTTTCGTTTAAGGTCTGCATAACTCTTTTGACGGTTACGGGCCGTCTTGAGCCTCGCTTGAATTTGGAGAATCTTCTCGGTTGTTTCATGGACTAGCTCAGGTCCGGTGATTTGCTTCTCACCTACTTCGGTCCAGCAATTAGGAGAACAGCATTTGCGGCCATACAATGCTTCGAAAGGTGCGGCATTAATGCTCGAATGATAACTGTTGTTGTAAGAGAATTCGGCTAGCGGCAAATGCTTTTCTCAAGCTTTTTCGAAATCGATAACACAAGCACACAACATGTCCTCCAAAGTTTGAATCGTTCGTTCGCTTTGTCCGTCAGTTTGCGGGTGATACGCAGTGCTCATGTCGAGACGAGTCCCCAAGGCTTCTTGCAAAGAATGCCAAAATCTGGAAGCGAAATGGGTATCGCGATCTGAGATAATCGATAAGGGCAGACCATGACGAGATACAATTTCCTTTACATATAGCTGAGCGAGTTTTTCCATAGTATCGATTTCTTTCATGGCTAAGAAGTGTGCAGATTTAGTAAGACGGTCAATAATAACCCAGATGGTATCGTATCCGCCCACCGTCTTTGGTAGTTTCGTAATGAAGTCCATTATTATCCTTTCCCACTTCCATTGCGGGATTTCTGGTTGCTGAAGTAATCCAGATGGCCTTTGATGTTCGGCCTTAACTTTCGAACAAGTCAAACACTTCCCAACATAAGTAGCAACATCCTTCTTGAGATTAGGCCACCAATACTGCTTCTTGAGATCGTGGTACATCTTACCGGCTCCTGGATGAATCGAATATCTTGACTTGTGGGCTTCATCCAGAATGAGGCTTCGTAAATCCCATAGCTAGGCACCCAGATTCTTCCGGCAAAGTACCGGAGTCCAGCCTCCTTGACCTCAAATCGTGAAACGAGAATGTTCAAACATTCTTCAGAAATATTCTCCTCCTTGGGAGCCTCATCTTGGGCTACCTGGATCTGGCTATTGAGATTTAAATGGATGGTGATGTTCAAGGCTCGGACACGAAGAGGTACCATTCTTTCCTTTTGACTCAAAGCATCGTCTACCACATTTGCCTTGCCAGGATGGTAACGAAGTTCACAATCGTAGTCGTTCAGCGTCTCAATCCATCATCGTTGTATCGTGTTCAGTTTTTTCTGATCAAAGATGTGTTGGAGGCTTTTATGGTTGGTGAAGATGGTACTCTTTTTTCCATAAAGATAGTGTCTCTATAGTTTTAGTGCAAATACAACGGCTCCAAGCTCAAGGTTGTGCGTTTTGTAATTTCGCTCGTGAATCTTCAGTTGTCGAGAGGCGTAAGCAATAACCTTCGTTCTTTGCATCAATACGCAACCAAAACCATTTTTTGAGGAATTACAGTACACAACAAAATCATCACTGCCTTCGGGAAGAGATAGGATAGGTGCGGTGGTTAACTTCTGCTTCAAGGTTTGAAAAGCTGACTCTTGCTCGGTTGCCCAAACGAACTTCTTCCCTTTGTGAGTCAGTGCGGTTAATGGGCGTGCAATCAGAGAGAAACCTTCATTGAATCTTCAGTAATAACCGGCGAGGCCTAAAAATTGGCGGATATGAGTAGGAGTAGTGGGAGTTTCCCACTTGCTGATAGCTTCGATCTTTGCGGGATCAACTTTGATACCCTGATCATCACTCATGATATGACCCAAAAATTGGACTTCCTTCAACCAAAACTCACACTTGGAGAATTTGGCATAAAGTTTCTCTTGTCTCAAAAGTTCCAACACTAGTCGAAGATGTTGTTCATGTTCTTCTTCATTTTTGGAGTAAATGAGGATATCATCTATGAAGACGATAACGAACTTGTCCAGGTAAGGTTTGCATACTCGATTCATGAGATCCATGAATACAGCAGGTGCGTTGGTTAAACCGAATGGCATTACGAGAAACTCATAATGACCATAACGGGTTCTGAACGCAGTCTTCATCACATCGCTCTCCTTTACCCTCAACTGGTGATAACCGGATTGCAAATCGATCTTAGAGCAAACGCTTGATCCTTACAGCTGATCGAAAAGATTGTCAATTCTGGGAAGGGGATCCCGATTCTTAATCGTCAATTTGTTGAGTTCGCGGTATTCGATACACATGCGGAAAGATCCATCCTTCTTCTTCACAAACAATATAGGAGTGCCCCAAGGCGAAGAGCTTGGTTGGATAAATCCATGGTCTAGAAGTTCCTGCAGTTGACTCTGCAACTCTTGCAGTTCGGAAGGTGCAAGTCGATAAGGTACGCGAGCTACAGGTGCAGCTCCCGGCACTAAATCAATCTGGAATTCCACTGATCGCGGCGGCGGTAATCCAGGTAACTCTTCTGGAAAGACGTCGGGAAATTCGTTCACAATTCGTACATCATCGACGCTCTTCTCCTCAGTTTCTAACTTCTTCACAAGCGCCAGAATAGCAAAACGCCCTTTCCTCATGACTTTCTGTGCCTTCATGCAACTAATGAGGTTCAACTTTGGACTACATCTATCTCCGTAGATAATCAGAGGCTCACTATCTTCGCGAGGTATCCGGAGGATCTTTTTCCCACAGATAACTTCAGCTCTTACCTTGGACAACCATTCCATACAGACAATCACATCAAAGCTTCCCAATTTGATGGGTATTAGATCAATTTCAAAATCCACACCAGCTAGGTTTATTATACCTCCTCGGCCAATTTGGTCAGCCTTCTCAAGCTTCCCATTGGCTACTTCAACCAGAATGCTCTCGTCTAAAGGCACTAACGACCAGTCTATCTTAGAACAAAAATGTCTACATACATAACTCCTATCGGCACCGGTATCAAATAATACAGAAGCAAATAGGTTATTGACAGTGAATGTACCTGTGACCAAATCAGGATCCTCACGGGCATCCCTGGCGTTCATGTTGAAAACTCTCCCACGTGCTGGTCCGGCATCCTTCTTCTTGTTCGGGCACTCATTCTTGAAGTGGACCTGTTGACCGCACTCAAAACACTTTCTTAGTCCAGTAAGGTTTGTTTTCACAGCTGGGGTGGTGATCTTGCAGTCCTTGCCAATATGTCCAGTCCTCTTACACTTTTCACAGACCACGTTGCAGTACCCAGTATGATGCTTGTAGTATCTCTTGCACTGCGGGAGACTACCCTTGTAGTTAGGGTTCGAGCTAGGGGTCGGTTTGGGGTTCCTCCAGTTGTTGTTTCCCTTGAAACTCTTATGCCTCTTAGCTGGGTTTTGATCAAAGACCTTTCCTTTGTTGCCTTCCCACTTACGCTTCTCATAACTAGCTCCTATTTCTGATTTCGCTTTCTCTGGTTCCTTGCAGGTGATCTGGTTCATCAGGGTGTGTGCCATGCGCATCGCTTCTGGGACATCTGCTGGTTTGGAAGAGGTAACATTTCCCTGAATGGTTTTGGGGAGTCCCCACAAGTACCGTTCCATTCGCTTAAATTCAGGGGTAACCATCGTGGGGCACATCAAGGCTAGTTCCAGGTACCTTCAGTTATAGCCATCAAGGTCGGTTCCCACAACCTCAGCTCCCAGAACTCAGCTTCCATTTTCTGAATCTCCATTCTGGGGCAGTACTCCTCGATCATAGCCCCTTTGAATTCCTCCCACGGGGTAGCATAAACCTCGTCAATTCCTTTAGCCTGAGAGAGCGTGTTCCACCAGGTTAAAGCGCCGTCCAACAGAGTACAGGAGGCATACTTAGTTTTATTCACTTCCGACCAGTTGCTCACAAGGAACACAATTTCCAACTTCTCAAACCACCTTGTCAGTCCAACTGGCCCCTCAGTACCACTGAAATTGTGGGGCTTGCAGCTCTGAAATTCCTTATAGGTGCACCCATCATGATTGTTCTGGTTAGCGGGTGGAGCTTGGGATTGGCGTTCGCCATAGCTATAGCTACTCGAGTAGCAATCATTTTCTCAATCTGTGCCGCTGTGGGCATTTCCCTTAGGACTCTTCCGTTTTCCATTGTTCCTCTGAATAAAAGTTTCGACTCAAGTCAAAATCCAGCATTCAATAATATTATAGCATAAGGCACCCAGTATGGAATCAACACCACACACAATTAATTAAGTAAAGCAACCAGATACAGATACCACAAAATCATCATACAGTAGCGTAAATAGAACACCGTGCAAAAATTAAACAACATTAAGTTCTATTCATTAATAAGAAAGTTGCATACATCCGCATAAGGTTCGTACAATACGTGAGTAAAACATGAAACTACTAACAGAGTTACATAAGGAAATCTAATACAATAATCCTAAGGTGATGGTGGGTAAATGATGTCCATCAGGTGGGACATCTGTTCCTCGAGCTCAGTTACCCTAGCACGGAGGATATGCACTTCCCTCGTCAGTTTCTCGACGATGGGGGGATGCTGGTGGGACAGGCGGTGTAGATGGTGCCGGTGGTGCAGATGGTGCAGCACCAGAAGTAGATGGTGCGTAACGGGAAACCTTATGCACGAATGGATCAGTAGTATATGGCACAACCCGCCTACGGGCGGTAACCCTAACTAACTGTCCGCGTGCGTCCAAGAACGGTCTACCTCCGTTAACCCCTAGAATAACGGTACCATTGAAATGATACCGCTTCTTCGGCGGGGTAGAGGGCGGCTGCACGGGCGCCTCCTCAGGGTCCTCCTCGAAATCATCCTCGGAATCCTTCTCGGAATCCTCCTCGCTGGAGTCATCGGATGATGAATCGTCTGAATCATCTGAAGGTGGATCTGCCTGGACAGTGGCCATAAGTCGATATCTTCTAGGTGGGATCAGCACGACACGTCCATCAGCAAGGCGTCTAGCCCAATGTCCATGCTCATTACGGAAAGGGCCGTCCCCATTTCCCCCCAGGACTCACAGTACCACTGGAATGGTGCTGTGGCCCCGGGAGTCTAGGGCAGGGTGGAGCTGGAATCTCCTCTGCATCCTCGTCTCCGTCTAAGACATCTATAAGGTCAAGCACGAGTCCACTGGAAGGTGAATTGCCAGATTCGTCGGAGGGTAGCGATGACGAGATCTGTGAGTCAGCAACAATGGTAAGCGAGGTAGCAGATGTATCTGAGTCGCTCTCCAAGTCCATGATAATGGGCAGGATATCCGACATCTGAACAAGGAAAAATAACCTTTTCCATGTCAGTAAGTCATATAGCAAGCACGTATTAGGCAAAGTAACTACGGCAGCCTAGATCGTCTATAGCAGTACATTGCATGGCAATATAGCAAAATCCTACAAAAGTATCATGCAATTAAAAGCAGATAGTAGCATGCAGTAGCGAGAATAAGTAGTAAACTAAGCAAAAGCATGTAGTAAGTTCCGGAGAAACAGTTAAACAAGCAAGTTGTAGATTAGTCCTATCAGTGAATCCGACTTGGCTCGGTTAAGACTCACTAATACAACCTAATTCCCTACAACCAAAGCTCTGATACCAAATGTGATGCCTCGTATAAAACCATTGTGTACAATTCGTCAACAACTGGATCTTTACATGGTCAAATACTACATGCTGTTTGAAAACCAGTTTTGCATTCATAAAAAGAGGTAATGTCTTTACCGATGTCAAATGTTTTACAAACGATAGTGTGCTTCTACGAATAGAAAGCAATAACATAAGTACGAGACTCAAAGGTCATTACAAATTCATTGTTCAAAAGTAACATAGTTCGTGAATGCAAAGTAAAAGTTTCATGCAGAGACATCTCTAAACAAAAGCAGCGGGTGTCTACACAGCAAGTCTAACAGCGAGACTAATACACCGGAAGCATCAAACGTCTAAGCACCTGAGAAATAACATGCTTAAAAGTCAACACGAATGTTGGTGAGCTATAGTTTAATTGTAACAATAATGTAATGTAGGACACGAGATTTCGTATTCGAAACAGTATGAAAAGTATATGCTTAAATGCTTAACCGTGGGCACTTGGTAACTAACTTAACGTAAATATCACCCCCTAAAAGTACACTTGGCGAGTGCGTAAGTCTATGAAGTATTAAACACCCATTAAATGCTAGCGCGACTAGCTCGAGTGGGGATGTCAAACCCTATAGATCCATATCTAAGATTCGCATTCACCGGTTCAAAAACCAATGACTAAACGTTACCGAGCTAAGGGGAAAGTTTATGCCGTTATATAACCAACACATACAATAAGTTTAAGTACTCGTTCCTAGTAAGTAAAACGTAAAAAAATGCATGTATTCTCAGTCCCAAAAATTGTTGAAGTAAAAAGGGATGCTATAACTCACAGTGAAAGTGTGGTCAAAGTCGATACAAGATAAGTAAGCAAGTAAGTCGGTCCGAAAGGTCGTCAACCTAAGTCAAAAGTTACTAAGTCAGTAAATCATCCCAAAATCTTTATAAGTAAATAAATTAAGTCTTAAGTATCATCATCATCATCAACATCAACATCATACGTAAAAAGTAAAGTAATTTTTCAATCAAGGATAGAGATCGAAAGAAAGGCTGACTTCGTTCAGTTGTTACGACCTATATACAAACTGAAATGTCACGAGGCCAGTGGCCATGGCTCCGTATGTGAGTCCTCTAACCGCTGACAAATTTTCAGAATCTAACTCATCTTCGTTTGACCACGGCGACGGTTTAAGTGCGAGTAGGACAGAAATTTCAGCACAAGGTTACAAGGGCGTAGTGACTTTCAGAAGGCTATAAATCCTAAACCGTACATCAGATTTAGGCAAGGACTAAATGAAAAGTCATCTAATCGAACCGGAATATCCGTAAATCAACTTTTCCAGCAGCCTAGGTGAATGATCAGATCCAGAAAACATTAAGAAAGGTGCTCCGGTGGGATTCTTGGTGCTTGATGCTCATCACGGTTCTCATCCTTGATGCTTATAGCTTCAAGTGTACAACTCGTTGATGTGTTTGCATCAATTTTGACCAAGGTTCTACCATCAACACACAATAATCATGACTAAGAATTAAAACACAACTCATGTGAGAGTTTGAGCAAGGTGATGAACCAAAGTTGCATCACTTTTCTTAGTTTCAACACAAATACAAGTCTTATAAAGCTATAAACTTTGAATCAAACTAAATAATCGAAACCTTAAGCTAGAGAGCTTAGATCTTAACTAGATATTAAAGATCTTAGACTAAAAAGTCTAGATCTCATGTTCTTGGTGAAACCCTAAGTCAAAACATGAATAAATGATCTATTGTTTTAACAAGTTAGATGACCTTAAGTTATGAAACTTAGATCAATCTTACAGGTGTGAAAGTCATAAACTAGTAAGCTTATACTTTCTTGTTCTTGAACTTTTAAAGTTAGACTTTGGTTTCAAGATTTATGAGATCAAAGTTTAACAAGTAATCTTTGACCATGAAACTCAAACAAATCGAAATCTATAAACATAAATGATAGATTTAAAGTCAAAAATAAACAAGTTCAAGTAAGGATCCTTTATACAAAAAGATATCAAGTTATGAACTTGAATCTTCATGAAATGAACTTTAAGTTCCAATACTTGAACATAAAGAAGATCATAAAGTAATTTGATCTTAAAATTTGTTGAAAGTTCATGTAGAACCAAAAGCTACAAAGCTTTGATCCTTGTTCTTGCTTCTTTATCATAAAAGAGATCAAAGATTTCAAGATATCATGAGGATTGAAGTTATAAAAACCAAAATCCAAAAATAACAATGATGATGATGATGTTTCGGTTTTGAGAAGAAAAAGAAGAGAAAAAGAATCAAAACCTTCAAGTTTCTTCAAGAAAGAGAAAAGTAGAGAGAAATTTGAGAGAATAAGTGTGTGTGTTTTTAAAATGAGAATGAGAGTTAAAAACAAAATGAAGTGGTGGTGGTGTTGGTGTAGGCCGACGGTTTGGTAGGGTGGGGTGGGGGGACCATTGCTTGCTATTGGATGGTGGTACATGGTGGTGGTTGTACATGTTAGGTGACATGGAGCAAAAGGCTAAAAAGTGTAAGTATATGGTACCAAGCATGCTTAATCTTGTCTAATTAACTAATTGAGTTTTGTCTTATGCTTAATGGGCTAAATTAGTCCATTAACTAGTCCATTAAGTGAGCACATCAAGTAAGTAGGGTGGGCCTTGGAAGTCCACTAAGATAAAGTCCATTAGGGTGACTAGTAAGCCTTAGTAAACACTAAGCATAATTAAGGAACCATAAAACCAAGTAGTTGTCATTAATACATAACAATCAAGTTTACGTAGCCATAATATCCCAATCATGACAAAAGTTTAACGTGTACCAAGTTCGTAGCTCGTTTTAATCCTTAAGTGACACTAATGATTGTAAATGAAATCAAGGATCACGTTAAGTAACCTAGTACTTAAAAACACGTAGTAAGGCATTAACGAAAGTAATTAACATAATTAATGATCCCAAAAAATAATCTATCACAGTATGCACAAATACGCAGTTTCGTGAAAGAAATAAATACAATTAAAAGTCGAAAAAGTCAGGTCGTTACAACAATTGCATCCAGATACTCCCAATTTAGGATTATGAGCAAGGTTACTAGCGATTTTGCATTTTTTTAATTTTGATTTTAGGTTACAAATGATACTAGCGATTTTGTGTTCTTCATATCGATTCAGGGTTTGGATGTCAGTAACGATTTTTGGTTAAATTTGTTTATAATTTGTTTATTTCATATGTTTCTAATTTATGTTTCTAATGTTTCTAAGTTTCTACTGCAGCTATTCTTATTTTCTTATGTTTCTATGTTTTTGCTGCTATTCTAATTTATTTCTTTCTTTTGGATCTAGTTTTCATTGTGAAATTAATTTTGTAGGATGAAGTTAGATTTTGTAATTTGATTTCGTAAATTGCATTTTGTTGCTTTGTTCATTTTCAAGAAAAACACCCAGATTTTTGATTCATATATATATGTATGGTGAAAAGAATAAAAGAATCGGATACTAATTTATTTGATTTTTTGGTTTTAGGATGTTTTTTTTTTTTTTAATGGCAGGTTTTAGGATGTTTTTGAACAAGTTTATATGTTGATTAAAATGTTTGAAGAATTGGTGGGTTTTATTTTACCATGTTAATTAAATTGTTTGAAGAAAATTAAAAAATTAGGGTTTGTTCATATTTTTTGGAAATAAAGATGAAGGTGGGGAATACAAAATTGTTGAAATGGTCTTAGGAATGAAACCATCAATTTTCTTACAAACTACAGGGACGACTTCAGCAATTTTCTCAATAAAGGAAATTAACGGACAAAAATACCCTCACATGTCTGGCACATGACTGAAGTTAACGGAATTTTTTGACGATCGTCAGTCAGACAGACTAAATCAGCAACATTTGCAAACCACTGGGACCAAATCCATAAAAAAGCATAGGGACGAAACCAGCATTTTGGTACAAACCATATGGATCATTTCAGCAATTTTGTCTCTTTTTTATAAATCTTTTGATGTGTCTAATTGACACATGTTCATAAAATTACCGGGGGATTTTTGTTTGGGTGATGATATGCACACAACCATTTTTTGTTATGTACATAACCAACATGCTTTACAGTGTTGTACTGTACAACACTGTAAAGCATATTAGTTGTGTACATAACAAAAAGGGGTTGTGTACATATCACACCCCTGTTTGAAATGCTTTTTACCACCACACTTTTAGTCCACCTCAATAACAGCCAGCGGCCCAACTTCACGTTGTTTCTATTCTTTCTTTCCATGTTTATCTTGATAAACCGGAAACTTTTAATTATCAAGAAGGAATTTAAAAAAAAAATGCAACCTCCTTACTTCCTTCAACTATTATTACCAATGACATAAGTTTTAGAATTAACAATGTGGCACATTAGCATCATCTCAACATTTCATACTTGTTATCAACTCATCACATTCCACTATTATTAATGAAATACCTTTACTTTCTCACCATCAAATGAACCCACCTAATTAATTGAATTAATTAAGAGAAAATTGCACGGATAGCCCCTATGGTTTGTACCACCCAGCTTGGATAGACATAGTTGTGGATTTGAGGGTGGATAGTCATTATGCTTGAATTCTTGTGCAAGGATAGCCCAAGTGACGGTTTCTGTAGTGACCCGAACTTTTCCATGTTTATATATATATTAAATGAAATTGTTATTTACATGATTAAGTGTTTCCAACATGTTAAGCAATCAAACTTGTTAAGACTTGATTAATTGAAATAGGTTTCATATAGACAATTGACCACCCAAGTTGAACGGTGATTCACGAACGTTAAAACTTGTAAAAACTATATGATGACATATATATATGGATATATATATATATATATATAGTTAACATGATATTATGATAAGTAAACATATCATTAAGTATATTAACAATGAACTACATATGTAAAAACAAGACTACTAACTTAATGATTTTGAAACGAGACATATATGTAACGATTATCGTTGTAACGACATTTAATGTATATATATATCATATTAAGAGATATTTATACATCATAATATCATGATAATATAATAATTTAAAATCTCATTTGATATTATAAACATTGGGTTAACAACACTTAACAAGATCGTTAACCCTAAAGGTTTCAAAACAACACTTACATGTAACGACTAACGATGACTTAACGACTCAGTTAAAATGTATATACATGTTGTGTTTTAATATGTATTTATACACTTTTGAAAGACTTCAATACACTTATCAAAATACTTCTACTTAACAAAAATGCTTACAATTACATCCTCGTTCAGTTTCATCAACAATTCTACTCGTATGCACCCGTATTCGTACTCGTACAATACACAGCTTTTAGATGTATATACTATTGGTATATACACTCCAATGATCAGCTCTTAGCAGCCCATGTGAGTCACCTAACACATGTGGGAACCATCATTTGGCAACTAGCATGAAATATCTCATAAAATTACAAAAATATGAGTAATCATTCATGACTTATTTACATGAAAACAAAATTACATATTCTTTATATCTAATCCATACACCAACGACCAAAAACACCTACAAAAACTTTCATTCTTCAATTTTCTTCATCTAATTGATCTCTCTCAAGTTCTATCTTCAAGTTCTAAGTGTTCTTCATAAATTCCAAAAGTTCTAGTTTCATAAAATCAAGAATACTTCCAAGATTGCAAGTTTACTTCCAAGTTTTCAAAATCCATTCCAAGTAATCGTCCAAGATCAAGAAACCTTTGTTACTTACAGTAGGTTATCTTTCTAATACAAGGTAATAATCATATTCAAACTTTAATTCAATTTCTATAACTATAACAATCTTATTTCGAGTGGAAATCTTACTTGAAATTGTTTTCGTGTCATGATTCTGCTTCAAGAACTTTCAAGCCATCCAAGGATCCTTTGAAGCTAGATCTATTTTTCTCATTTCCAGTAGGTTTATCCAAGGAACTTGAGGTAGTAATGATGTTCATAACATCATTCGATTCATACATATAAAGCTATCTTATTCGAAGGTTTAAACTTGTAATCACTAGAACATAGTTTAGTTAATTCTAAATTTGTTCGCAAATAAAGTTAATCCTTCTAACTAGACTTTTAAATCAACAAAAAACATGTTATATATCTATATGATATGCTAACTTAATGATTTATAACCCGGAAACACGATAAACACCATAAAACTGGATATACGCCGTCGTAGTAAAACCGGGGGCTGTTTTGGTTGGGATAATTAAAAGCTAAGAAGAACTTTGATTTAAAAGCTATACTTCTGGAAAAATGATTTTTCTTATGAACATAAAACTATATCCAAAAATCATGGTTAAACTCAAAGTGAAAGTATGTTTTTCAAAATGGTCATCAAGATGTCGTTTTTTCGACGGAAATGACTACCTCTTTCAAAAATGACTTGTAACTTGTATTTCCAACTATAAACTTATAATTTTTCTGTTTAGATTCATAAAGTTAAGTTCAATAGGAAACTATGAACACTGGAATCACTCAAAACGGATTAGAAACGAAGAAATGGCGAGTAAAACAAGATTGATAAAAACTACTCATTTTACCTACGTTAAAGTTAGTAATAAATCTATTCCAACCATAACCTAATCAACTTATATTGTATATTATGTAATCTTGAGATACCATAGACACGTATACAATGTTTTGACCTATCATGTCAACCCATCTATATATATATATTGCGGAACAACCATAGACACTCTATATGTGAATGTTGGAGTTGGCTATACAGGGTTGAGGTTGATTCCAAAATATATATATAGTTTGAGTTGTGATCAATACTGAGATACGTATACACTGGGTCGTGGATTGATTCAAGATAATATTTATCGATTTATTTCTGTACATCTAACTGTGGACAACTAGTTGTAGGTTACTAACGAGGACAGCTGACTTAATAAACTTAAAACATCAAAATGTATTAAAAGTTTTGTAAATATATTTTGAACATACTTTGATATATATGTATATATTGTTATAGGTTTGTGAATCAACCAGTGGCCAAGTCTTACTTCCCGACGAAGTAAAAATCTGTGAAAGTGAGTTATAGTCCCACTTTTAAAATCTAATATTTTTGGGATGAGAATACATGCAGGTTTTATAAACGATTTACAAAATATACACAAGTACGTGAAACTACATTCTATGGTTGAATTATCGAAATCGAATATGCCCCTTTTTATTAAGTCTGGTAATTTAAGAATTAGGGAACAGACACCCTAATTGACGAGAATCCTAAAGATAGATCTATTGGGCCCAACAAGCCCTATCCAAAGTACCGGATGCTTTAGTACTTCGAAATTTATATCATATCCGAAGGGTGTCCCGAAATGATGGGGATATTCTTATATATGCATCTTGTTAATGTCGGTTACCAGGTGTTCACCATATGAATGATTTTTATCTCTATGTATGGGATGTGTATTGAAATATGAAATCTTGTGGTCTATTGTTACGATTTGATATATATAGGTTAAACCTATAACTCACCAACATTTTTGTTGACGTTTAAAGCATGTTTATTCTCAGGTGAATACTAAGAGCTTCCACTGTTGCATACTAAAATAAGGACAAGATTTGGAGTCCATGTTTGTATGATATTGTGTAAAAACTGCATTCAAGAAACTGATTTCGATGTAACATATTTGTATTGTAAACCATTATGTAATGGTCGTGTGTAAACAGGATATTTTAGATTATCATTATTTGATAATCTACGTAAAGCTTTTTAAACCTTTATTTATGAAATAAAGGTTATGGTTTGTTTTAAAAATAAATGCAGTCTTTGAAAAACGTCTCATATAGAGGTCAAAACCTCGCAACGAAATCAATTAATATGGAACGTTTTTAATCAATAAGAACGGGACATTTCAGTTGGTATTCGAGCGTTGGTCTTAGAGAACCAGAATTTTACATTAGTGTGTCTTATTGAGTTTGTTAGGATGCATTAGTGAGTCTGGACTTCGACCGTGTTTACTTGAAAAATGATTGCTTAACAAATTTTGTTGGAAACTATATATTTTTAACATGTAAATATTATGTGATATATTAATCTCTTAACGTGTTTGATATTGTTTAATAGATGTCTACCTCTAGAACAAGTCCCATTGACTCACCTAATAATAATGAAGAGTCAAATGTAAATTGGAATAATTCGTGGGCTGATTCACAAGTTCCCGAAGAGGAACCGGAAGAATAGTCGGAACCGGAAGAAGAATCGGAACCGGAAGAAGAATCTGAACCAGAAGAAGAACCAGTGGGGGAAATAATAAAACGGTTAAGTAGAAGAAAATCTTCAACCAACCGACCAAAGTTAATTATGGTCAACGGTGTTTCCGCCAAGGAAGCAAAATATTGGGAGGATTACCAATTCTCCGATGAATCAGATCCCGACGAGGATTCCGATGATGTTATAGAAATTACCCCAACTGAATTTAAAAATGCAAAAGAGAACAATAAGGGAAAGGGCATAAAAATAGAGAAATCTGATTCCAACCCCGATGAACTTTATATGTATCGTCAACACCCGTATTTCTTAAGTTGTAACAATAACCCGGGAACCTCTAAACCACCAGGTTTTTCTAGACCAATGTGGAAAACGACGGCTCGTATTAGGGGAACATCATATATCCCTAAAAACTTAGCAAAAAGAATCAAGTTCGAAAAAGAAGAAACGAGTGAGTCGGAATAAGATAGTTGTATTTGTGCGGTGTAATATATGTAATATAGTGTGCTTATGCTTTAAGATATATGTAAAAATTGCTTGTATTAATAAGTATCTTTTATGAATCTAACTCTTGTCTATTTTACAGTTTAAAAACACAAAATGGATAGACAACCCAATATTTTAAGAGACCTACCCGGAGACATGATTGATGAAATCTTGTCTAGATTCGGTCAGAATTCCTCGGCACAACTATTTAAGGCGAGATCAGTTTGTAAGACATTCGAAGAACGTTCCAAGAATGCCTTGGTTTATAAAAGGCTTTCGTTCGAAAGGTGGGGGATATCACATTGGGAAATCCATAAGTTACGATGTATTTACTTTGACGCATATATTGCGAGGAACCCAAATGCTATTTTACGCAACGGGTTAAGAAATTATTTTGACTCAATGTATCCGAATATAGGACTTCATGATTTAGAAAAAGCAGCTAACATGAAACATAAAGAAGCATGCTATGCTTACGGGTTAGTAATGTTCGCTTCTCACCAAAGTGAGAAAAAGAACATCGGGCTACAACTATTAAACAAAACGTTCCCACAAGTGACGGAGTCGGTAATTGGGGTAAGAAATGAGGTTTTTAGGTTATTACAAGACTGTTGGTCATTACGTAACCCTCGTCCCTTTGACGACGTTACAACACGCTGTCTTATCAATGGCCATAACGGTTATGTTCCACAAGACCAAGGATGGGAAGTAGTCCTAGTAAAACCAGAATGCATGACTTGTTTCTGGACGTATGAATTACGTGTGGTTATTGCTTTTGCTGAACGACTTGTGTACTAGCTAGAATTATCTTCACAACTATCTTGTATCAAAGTTATTGTGTGCTATATTTCATGCTTTATGTAAAATAAGCGGTATTGTAAGTTTGTAAAATATTGTATAAAAGTTTGAACGCGAAATATTATTATAATCAGTTTTTCATATAGAATTGTAGTAGTTGAATTGTATATTAGCTACTAAGTATGAACTTAATGGGTAGGTACTACCCGAATTTAAACTTATAAAACGCTAATATGAAGAAAAAGCTTTTATAAATGAGTTCATATTATGCTACGAAATACTATTAACTACTCTTAATATTCTGTATGATTAACTTGTTCCATTTGACTATTTTGAAGGAAATGGCACCGACTACTCGACACACCGTGAATAGGAATGAAGAGGAATTCCGTACTTTTCTAGCTTCAAACATAGCAGCAGTACAGGCTGCGCTACATACCAACAATAACCTTGGATCTAGCAGTACAGGAAATCGTGTAGGATGCACCTACAAAGAATTCACTGCCTGCAAACCTTTGGAATTTGATGGAACTGAAGGACCGATCGGATTGAAATGGTGGACCGAGAAGGTCGAATCGGTGTTTGCCATAAGTAAGTGTACTGAAGAGGACAAAGTGAAGTACGCTACGCATACCTTCACAGGTTTTGCGTTAACATGGTGGAATACCTATCTAGAGTAAGTGGGACAAGATGATGCGTACGCACTACCGTGGTCAGCATTCAAGCACTTGATGAACGAGAAGTACCGTCCCAGAACCGAGGTCAATAAGCTCAAGACAGAACTTAGAGGGTTACGAACCCAAGGATTTGATATTACCACGTACGAAAGACGATTCACAGAATTGTGCCTATTGTGTCCGGGAGCGTTCGAAGATGAGGAAGAGAAGATCGATGCATTTGTGAAAGGATTACCGGAAAGAATCCAAGAAGATATAAGTTCACATGAGCCCGCTTCCATACAACAGGCATGTAGAATGGCTCACAAACTAGTGAACCAGATTGAGGAAAGAATTAAAGAACAGACGGCTGAAGAGGCCAATGTGAAGCAAGTCAAAATAAAGTGGGAGGAAAACGGTGATAAGAATCACCAATACAACAACAACAGCAATTACAACAATAATCGCAACAACTATCCCAACAATCGCAACATCAATCGCAACTACAACAAACGGCCCAACAACAACAATAACAACAACAACAACAACAACAACAACAGCAGCAGCAACTACAACAATCATCCCAACAACAATAACAACCGCAACAACAACAACAATCAGAAGCAGCTATGCCAAAGGTGTGAAAAGTATCACTCGGGGTTCTGCACCAAATTTTGCAACAAGTGTAAAAGAAATGGTCATAGCGCGGCGAAGTGTGAGGTCTACGGACCAGGGGTTAACAGAACGAAAGGAACAAATGGTGTCGGAACGAGTAATGGCGGAGCAAGTAGTGTCGGAGCAAGTTATGACAATGTAGTTTGTTATAAATGTGGAAAACCGGGCCACATTATTAGAAATTGCCCGAACCAGGAGAATACGAATGGACAAGGCCGCGGAAGAGTTTTCAATATTAATGCGGCAGAGGCACAGGAAGACCCGGAGCTTGTTACGGGTACGTTTCTTATTGACAATAAATCTGCTTACGTTTTATTTGATTCGGGTGTGGATAGAAGCTATATGAGTAGAGATTTTTGTGCTAAATTAAGTTGTCCATTGACGCCTTTGGATAGTAAATTTTTACTCGAATTAGCAAATGGTAAATTAATTTCAGCAGATAATATATGTCGGATTCGAGAAATTAAACTGGTTAGCGAAACATTTAAGATTGACTTGATACCAGTAGAGTTAGGGAGTTTTGATGTGATAATCGGTATGGACTAGTTAAAAGAAGTGAAAGCAGAGATCGTTTGTTACAAAAATGCAATTCGCATTATACGAGAAAAAGGAAAACCCTTAATGGTGTATGGAGAAAAGGGCAACATGAAGCTACATCTTATTAGTAATTTGAAGGCATAAAAACTAATAAGAAAAGGTTGCTATGCTGTTCTAGCACACATCGAGAAAGTACAAACTGAAGAAAAGAGCATCAATGATGTTCCCGTCGCAAAAGAATTTTCTGATGTATTTCCGAAAGAATTACCGGGACTACCTCCACATCGATCTGTTGAATTTCAAATAGATCTTGTACCAGGAGCTGCACCAATAGCTCGTGCTCCTTATAGACTCGCACCCAGCGAGATGAAAGAACTACAAAGCCAACTGCAAGAACTATTAAAACATGGTTTCATTCGACCAAGCACATCACCATGGGGAGCTCCTGTTTTATTTGCCAAAAAGAAGGATGGTACATTTAGGTTGTGTATTGACTACAGAGAGTTGAACAAACTTACCATCAAAAACCGTTATCCACTGACGAGAATTGACGACTTATTTGATCAACTACAAGGCTCGTCGGTTTATTCGAAGATCGATTTACGTTCTGGATATCATCAAATGCGAGTAAAGGAGGATGATATTCCAAAAACTGCTTTTAGGACGCGTTATGGTCATTACGAGTTTATGGTTATGCCGTTTGGATTGACTAACGCACCAGCTGTGTTCATGGACCTTATGAACCGGGTGTGTGGGCCATATCTTGAAAAGTTTGTCATTGTTTTCATCGATGACATACTTATTTACTCAAAGAATGATCAAGAGTACGAAGAACATTTGAGAAAAGTGTTAGAAGTATTGAGGAAAGAAAAACTGTACGCTAAGTTTTCAAAGTGTGCATTTTGGTTGGAAGAAGTTCAATTCCTCGGTCACATAGTGAACAAAGAAGGTATCCAGGTGGACCCGACAAAGATCAAAACCGTTGAAAAGTGGGAAACCTCAAAAACTCCGAAGCATATACGTCAATTTTTAGGATTGGCTGGTTACTACAGAAGATTCATCCAAGATTTCTCCAAAATAGCAAAACCCTTGACTGCATTAACGCATAAAGGGAAGAAATTTGAATGGAAGGATGAACAAGAGAAGATGTTTCAATTATTGAAGAAAAAGCTAACTACGGCACCTATATTGTCATTGCCTGAAGGGAATGATGATTTTGTGATTTATTGTGACGCATCAAAGCAAGGTCTCGGTTGTGTATTAATGCAACGGACGAAGGTGATTGCTTATGCGTCTAGACAATTGAAGATTCACGAGCAAAATTTTACGACGCATGATTCGGAATAAGACGCGGTTGTTTTTGCATTAAAGACTTGGAGGCACTACTTATATGGGGTCAAAAGTATTATATATACCGACCACAAAAGTCTTCAACACATATTTAATCAGAAACAACTGAATATGAGGCAGCGTAGGTGGATTGAATTGTTGAATGATTATGACTTTGAGATTCGTTACCACCCGGGGAAGGCAAATGTGGTAGCCGATGCCTTGAGAAGAAAGGACAGAGAACCCATTCGAGTAAAATCTATGAATATAATGATTCACACTAACCTTACTACTCAAATAAAGGAGGCGCAACAAGGAGTTTTAAAAGAGGGAAATTTAAAGGATGAAATACCCAAAGGATCGGAGAAGCATCTTAATATTCGGGAAGACGGAACCCGGTATAGGGCTGAAAGAATTTGGGTACCAAAATTTGGAGATATGAGAGAAATGGTACTTAGAGAAGCTCATAAAACCAGATACTCAATACATCCTGGAACGGGGAAGATGTACAAGGATCTTAAGAAACATTTTTGGTGGCCAGGTATGAAAGCCGATATTGCTAAATATGTAGGAGAATGTTTGACGTATTCTAAGGTCAAAGCTGAACATCAAAAACCATCAGGTCTACTACAACAACCTGAAATCCCGGAATGGAAATGGGAAAACATTACCATGGATTTCATTACTAAATTGCCAAGGACTGTAAGTGGTTATGATACTATTTGGGTAATAGTTGATCGTCTCACCAAGTCAGCACACTTCCTGCCAATAAGAGAAGATGACAAGATGGAGAAGTTAACACGACTGTATTTGAAGGAAGTCGTCTCCAGACATGGAATACCAATCTCTATTATCTCTGATAGGGATGGCAGATTTATTTCAAGATTCTGGCAGACATTACAGCAAGCATTGGGAACTCTTCTAGATATGAGTACTGCCTATCATCCACAAACTGATGGGCAGAGCGAAAGGATGATACAAACGCTTGAAGACATGCTACCAGCTTGTGTTATTGATTTCGAAAATAGTTGGGATCGACATCTACCATTAGCAGAATTTTTCTACAACAACAGCTACCATTCAAGCATTGAGATGGCGCTGTTTGAAGCACTTTATGGTAGAAAGTGCAGGTCTCCGATTTGTTGGAGTGAAGTAGGGGATAGACAGATTACGGGTCCAGAGATAATACAAGAAACTACCGAGAAAATCATCCAAATTCAACAAAGATTGAAAACCGCCCAGAGTCGACAAAAGAGCTACGCGGACAGTAAAAGAAAAGATATAGAGTTTGAAATTGGAGAAATGGTGATGCTTAAGGTTTCACCTTGGAAAGGCGTTGTTCGATTTGGTAAACGGGGGAAACTAAATCCAAGGTACATAGTGACCCGAACTTTTCCATGTTTATATATATATTAAATGAAATTGTTATTTACATGATTAAGTGTTTCCAACATGTTAAGCA
The DNA here is from genome assembly GCF_046630445.1 of Rutidosis leptorrhynchoides. Lineage (NCBI taxonomy): Eukaryota > Viridiplantae > Streptophyta > Magnoliopsida > Asterales > Asteraceae > Rutidosis > Rutidosis leptorrhynchoides. The sequence goes on along the minus strand of NC_092337.1, from coordinate 292,365,811 downwards.
ATCAAACTTGTTAAGACTTGATTAATTGAAATAGGTTTCATATAGACAATTGACCACCCAAGTTGAACGGTGATTCACGAACGTTAAAACTTGTAAAAACTATATGATGACATATATATATGGATATATATATATATAGTTAACATGATATTATGATAAGTAAACATATCATTAAGTATATTAACAATGAACTACATATGTAAAAACAAGACTACTAACTTAATGATTTTGAAACGAGACATATATGTAACGATTATCGTTGTAACGACATTTAATGTATATATATCATATTAAGAGATATTTATACATCATAATATCATGATAATATAATAATTTAAAATCTCATTTGATATTATAAACATTGGGTTAACAACACTTAACAAGATCGTTAACCTAAAGGTTTCAAAACAACACTTACATGTAACGACTAACGATGACTTAACGACTCAGTTAAAATGTATATACATGTAGTGTTTTAATATGTATTTATACACTTTTGAAAGACTTAAATACACTTATCAAAATACTTCTACTTAACAAAAATGCTTACAATTACATCCTCATTCAGTTTCATCAACAATTCTACTCGTATGCACCCGTATTCGTACTCGTACAATACACAACTTTTAGATGTATGTACTATTGGTATATACACTCCAATGATCAGCTCTTAGCAGCCCATGTGAGTCACCTAACACATGTGGGAACCATCATTTGGCAACTAGCATGAAATATCTCATAAAATTACAAAAATATGAGTAATCATTCATGACTTATTTACATGAAAACAAAATTACATATCCTTTATATCTAATCCATACACCAACGACCAAAAACACCTACAAACACTTTCATTATTCAATTTTCTTCATCTAATTGATCTCTCTCAAGTTCTATCTTCAAGTTCTATGTTCTTCATAAATTCCAAAAGTTCTAGTTTCATAAAATCAAGAATACTTCCAAGATTGCAAGTTTACTTCCAAGTTTTCTAAATCCATTCCAAGTAATTATCCAAGATCAAGAAACCTTTGTTACTTACCGTAGGTTATCTTTCTAATACAAGGTAATAATCATATTCAAACTTTAATTCAATTTCTATAACTATAACAATCTTATTTCGAGTGGAAATCTTACTTGAAATTGTTTTCGTGTCATGATTCTGCTTCAAGAACTTTCAAGTCATCCAAGGATCCTTTGAAGCTAGATCTATTTTTCTCATTTCTAGTAGGTTTATCCAAGGAACTTGAGGTAGTAATGATGTTCATAACATCATTCGATTCATACATATAAAGCTATCTTATTCGAAGGTTTAAACTTGTAATCACTAGAACATAGTTTAGTTAATTCTAAACTTGTTCGCAAATAAAGTTAATCCTTCTAACTAGACTTTTAAAATCAACTAAACACATGTTCTATATCTATATGATATGCTAACTTAATGATTTATAACCCGAAAACACGATAAACACCATAAAACTGGATATACGCCGTCGTAGTAAAACCGGAGGCTGTTTTGGTTGGGATAATTAAAAGCTAAGAAGAACTTTGATTTAAAAGCTATACTTCTGGAAAAATGATTTTTCTTATGAACATGAAACTATATCCAAAAATCATGGTTAAACTCAAAGTGAAAGTATGTTTTTCAAAATGGTCATCAAGATGTCGTTCTTTCGACGGAAATGACTACCTCTTTCAAAAATGACTTGTAACTTGTATTTCCAACTATAAACTTATACTTTTTCTGTTTAGATTCATAAAGTTAAGTTCAATACGAAACCGTGGCCACTGGAATCACTCAAAACGGATTAGAAACGAAGAAATGGCGAGTAAAACAAGATTGATAAAAACTACTCATTTTACCTACGTGAAAGTTTGTAATAAATCTATTCCAACCATAACCTAATCAACTTATATTGTATATTATGTAATCTTGAGATACCATAGACACGTATACAATGTTTCGACCTATCATGTCAGCCCATCTATATATATATTGCGGAACAACCATAGACACTCTATATGTGAATGTTGGAGTTAGCTATACAGGGTTGAGGTTGATTCCAAAATATATATATAGTTTGAGTTGTGATCAATACTGAGATACATATACACTGGGTCGTGGATTGATTCAAGATAATATTTATCGATTTATTTATGTACATCTAACTGTGGACAACTAGTTGTAGGTTACTAACGAGGACAGCTGACTTAATAAACTTAAAACATCAAAATGTATTAAAAGTTTTGTAAATATATTTTGAACATACTTTGATATATATGTATATATTGTTATAGGTTTGTGAATCAACCAGTGGCCAAGTCTTACTTTCCGACGAAGTAAAAATCTGTGAAAGTGAGTTATAGTCCCACTTTTAAAATCTAATATTTTTGGGATGAGAATACATGCAGGTTTTATAAATGATTTACAAAATAGACACAAGTACGTGAAACTACATTCTATGGTTGAATTATCGAAATCGAATAAGCCCCTTTTTATTAAGTCTGGTAATCTAAGAATTAGGGAACAGACACCCTAATTGACGCGAATCCTAAAGATAGATCTATTGGGCCCAACAAGCTCTATCCAAAGTACTGGATGCTTTAGTACTTCGAAATTTATATCATATCCGAAGGGTGTCCCGGAATGATGAGGAAATTCTTATATATGCATCTTGTTAATGTCGGTTACCAGGTGTTCACCATATGAATGATTTTTATCTCTATGTATGGGATGTGTATTGAAATATGAAATCTTGTGGTCTATTGTTACGATTTGATATATATAGGTTAAACCTATAACTCACCAACATTTTTGTTGACGTTTAAAGCATGTTTATTCTCAGGTGAATACTAAGAGCTTCCGCTGTTGCATACTAAAATAAGGACAAGATTTGGAGTCCATGTTTGTATGATATTGTGTAAAAACTGCATTCAAGAAACTGATTTCGATGTAACATATTTGTATTGTAAACCATTATGTAATGGTCGTGTGTAAACAGGATATTTTAGATTATCATTATTTGATAATCTACGTAAAGCTTTTTAAACCTTTATTTATGAAATAAAGGTTATGATTTGTTTTAAAAATGAATGCAGTCTTTGAAAAACGTCTCATATAGAGGTCAAAACCTCGCAACGAAATCAATTAATATGGAACTTTTTTAATCAATAAGAACGGGACATTTCAGTTTCTGTTTGCTTCCTCCGTTAACCCATTCTCACGTGATCTCCACGTGAGGGTAATTTGGTCTTTATACGGTTCCTTCTTGTTATCCCCACCCACCCACCTACTTTTTCTTTATTTATTATTCATTTCCCCTTTTCCCTCTTTCAATTTATCACTGATGAGATACTAAAAAAACCCAAAAAAACTTTAATCGACTTGCAAGATGAACAACGATGGGATACATATACGAGATAATCATGCAGAATACGATGACAGTGATCTTCGAATGTTATATGGTAAGTATTCCATCAATGTAAGAATTAATTTTGCATTTTTTATTCAATTATTAATTCCTATTTATCTCAATTGCAGGTTTGTATGAAACTTACTTCACAATCGAGTTGCATCACGGAGGAGTTTTTATAGATGCTCCTGGCAGAATCTACAAAAATGGACGGGTAACCTATATTGATGCTATAGACATTGACATGTTTTCAGTTCATGATTTGAATGATGTGATAGAGACGTTAGGTTATGATGGTTGGGGTTTCATCATTTATCACTTTCAGAAACCTGGTTTTTCTTTAGATAATGGATTAGAACCTCTAGGTTGTGATGATGATGTTCGTATTATGTCTAGATATGTGTCTGAAAACAGGCCCATAGCTGTATACGCTGAACATGATGTACCACATGTAAACGACTTTATAAGCCTACCCAAAAACCCGTTCATTTTAGAGGAAATTCAGGATGAAGGGGATGAGGTAGCTAAGGTTACAAAATTCAATAAGGGAGCTAGCTGTTCAAATCCTAGGGTTTCAAAGCAACTTTTTTTAGATTACTCTATAAATGAACCTGTGGATGAACCTGTGAATGAACCTGTGATCACTCAAAATAGTGAGGTAGTGGATGATGAAATTGAAGGAGTTGATGATCAAATTGAGGACCCTAATTTTTTGATTGATGAGAAGAATGATATTAGTGATCATGAAGTTGACATGAGGAATTATCACTGTAGTGTAGACAAGGATGTTGAGTTTATGGGTAATGGTGCTCAAAACAAAGACCTTCATCTCACAGATGATGATGAAGATGTTGACTTGGATGTGTTGGATCTTGAAGAATTTGAAAGTGATGATGAAAATGATGATGATTTGGAAAGAGAAAGGAAAAAAAAATGAGGGAGTTGAGGCTGCAAGAGGAAGAAGATAGTGAATTACAAAGTACTAGTTTCTATGTTGGGCAGGAATTTGCAACTGCTCAAGATGTAAAAGAGTACTTTAAGTTTCATGTTGTAGACACAAGGAGAGCTCTTATTTTAATAAGAAATGAGCAAGATAGGATAAGAGGAGGTTGTGAGGGAATGCTGCCAAAGTTTGTGAAAAAGGATTTTTGTGGTGCTAATAATGTTAAGCAACAAGATAAAGGGGTTGGTGAAACACAAAGAGACATAAATGTGGGAACCACCAAAAAAGTAAATACAAGTGAGAAGAATCCAAGAAAAGAAATCAAAGTGGGTGATAAGAAAGAGAAAACAAAGGCAGTAGGTACCAAGTTAGAGAGAAGAAAAGCAAGACTAAAAAATCTTAAATGTCCAAGGGTGGTTCAAATCTCTATTAATCCAAAAACACAGACATTTGAGGTCAAAACCTTGAATGATAAACACAAATGTTTGAAGACCAGATCTAACAAGAATTGCACCTATAAGTTTCTTTCCTCAAAGATCATTCACCAGTTAATCTCAAACCCTAATCTACCCACTAAGGCTGTTAAAGCACAATCTGAGGCTAATTTCAATTTGAGTGTTTCTAGATACAAGGCATATAGAGCTTTAAGAGAGGCACAGACAAAAGTACAAGGGGATTACATGGATCAATATCTACACTTAAGGGATTATATTAAGGAATTACAGAGAAGTAATCCAAACACAACAGTTAGGGTTTTAACAGGTAATGAAGATCCAAAAGATGTCAAAAAAAAATTCTTTTATACCAAAAAAATCAACTAACCTTTTTTTTTTCCTGAACGATAAAGGAGGCAACTTTCATAAAAGGAACAACCCTTCAATGCTATCAAAAGATGTCGAAAAACATTATTTTTTATAAAATAGATCAACTAACTTTTTTTAAAAAAAAACGAACACTAAAAGAAGCAACTTTCACAAAAGGAACAACCCTTCAATGTTAGATGTCGAAAGAAAATTCTTTTTTACAAAATAGATCAAGACTTTTTTTTTTAACTCGCATTCAAAATGGAGCCCTCAGCGCGAAGCGAAGGCTCCACAAGTAGTATTATATCAATAGAGAATATATCATTACTGTTTATGACAATTTTATGTTGATTTAATTCCCATTTATTTTAGTGGATATATATAGTTTAACGGGGTTAATATTAATAGTGTTGTCCAACTTGGATTGTTTGGGGTTGATGGTACTAACAAGTCCACTCATGTTCAAACCTGAATAGCTTCTTTAATTTTCAGTCATACTTTTTTTATTTCTATTATGATCACTCCAAATTTTTTCTTTCAGTTTTGGTCCTCCAACTTTTATTTATACAATTTCAGTCCAAAAAAAACATATTCCCACTTTTTTGTTTTATAATTTTTCCATTGTTATATATCTATCAATAATTCAAGCATGTGAACAATAATTAAGGTAGACAAAAGTCTATGTATGTACAGGATGGATGCCAATTTTTTCTAATTGAGAATAGTAAATATTTGTAGTATATATATGCAAGCAAATGTAATCAGCTAGAGTACCCATTCATATACATATATGAAATATATCTTTCTATCTCCATCCATTATTACTCTTTCATATTCAAGTATTGTGTAGTAAGTATAATAAAAGTAATTATAAACTATTGAATCTTAACACGTTATCAACACGAAGTGCTCCGTATAATCAAGGTTTATCTAAGCAAGAATAAGTCACTAATCAAGGTAAGAAATTCTTTAACGATATCTTCTATTATTTATTAGTAAGGTAAATATTATTATCATCATAAGTAAAATTATATTTCTGTAATCTAACTTTTATTAACTTCACTAATATTTATATTTATGTTATTTAAGTTATATATGGTCGGTTATACCACCTGAATTATATTTCTGTAATATAACTTTTATTAACTTCACTAACATTTATATTTATGTTATTTAATTTATATATGGTCGGTTATACCGCCTGAATTATATTTCTGTAATCTAACTCTTATTAACTTCACTAACATTAATATTTATGTTATCTAACATTTATGATTACTTATGCAATTAATCATTATTTATTTCATGCATACTAATGTTTATTCTTAAATTTATTATTTATGCATAATATGTTTATTCTCTTAATCTTCGTATTTATACTAAACGTATTTATACTAAATGTATTTATAGTAATCGTATTTATACTAATAAAATTCTTTTATTAAAATTATTATTAATACAACGAGTACATAACAGTCGTTAACGTCAACTAACGACGTTACAACGGTCATATATACATAACGGTTGTTAACGTCAACTGACGACGTTACAACGACTATATTTTTCAAATATAAAATAAACATCTTCGTTTTCACATTTTCATAAATCAATCTTCATTTTCTCAGATTACCACTCTCAAAAAGTTTTTGTAAAGATGATTCACACAAGGATGATTTTTCCTATTGTATTGGTCATACTAACTATCATAATTGTTGCTAATATACCACCGGGTGAACGTATATTCTATCTTTCCCTTGTGGTTTTATTATTTGTAATCATACCATTATTCTGTTGTTTGCTACTTATGAATTTAAAATGATTCTAATTTCATGTTGTTAGAAATTAATTATGATTATGATTTATGTTGTTCATCTTTTTTATAGTAGAAAATGTCAAATTTGAAAAGGCTTAAATTTGCTCCTTTAGAATCAACTGGGAACAACTACTTAACATGGCTTATGAATGTAGAAAAACATCTCGAATCAATCGGTATTTTAGAAACCCTGAATAAAAATAACAATTGTTCCGAACAAGAGAAAGCAATAGCAAGTATTTTTCTTAGCAAACATATTGACGAGTCCTTAGAATCTAAATATTATATGATCGAAGATCCAAATGTATTATGAAAAATACTCAAAGATAGATACGATATTAATTATCAAAAAATAACGATGATCCATGAAAGAATAAAATTGAAGATGTTAGTAGACGCTCTTATAAGAATGCCGGAGATTCTTATTAATGATCTGATAACATGGATCATCAGTCTAGTATTTCTTGAGTACATAAACATCTTGTTTATCTCTACAAATAAGTCCCAAAATAAAAGAAAACGAGAGTGAATCTGTTAAAAAATCTTGATTAAATAAACCCTGAGCTACCTTGAGACTTGAATGGTTTGAATTTTCTAAGATGCCTAGCTTGTTATGTATCACTCATAAATAAATGATTTTAGACCATAACGCATATGTTTATTAAGTGTTATCTTTTATGTACTTCAGATTGTAACTTGTTTGCAGGTAATATAATTTGATTATCTTGCTGAAATATAACTCATTATTTGTTTATCTTATTTGAAGTTTTATTATGAATCCTGCTGAAATACAACATCAATTAAATGGTAAAGACCTATGTATTGCAGATAGTGGTAACATACACACTATGATCAAATCTAAGAAATATTTCATTGATTTAAATCAAATGAAGGAATTATAAATACTATATCAGGTCTTGCAAACTTGATATAAGGAACGAAAAAGGCAAAAATTCATATTACCAAATGGTACGAATTTTCTGATAAACAATGCTTTTTTTTCTCTCCAAAATCAAAGATAAATTTGTTAAGTTTCTCTGATATATATCATAATGGATATGATTAAAAGCGCATATGATAAAAAGCGCATATGATAAAAAGCGCAACGCATATGATTAAAAGCTCATATGATAAAAAGCGCAACACATTTGATTAAAAGCGCATATGATAAAAAGCGCATATGATTAAAATCGCATATGATTAAAGGCGCATATGATGAAAAGTGCAGCGCATATGATAAAAAGCGCATATGATGAAAAGCGCAGTGCATATGATTAAAAGCACATATGATAAAAAGCACATATGATGAAAAGCGTATATGATGAAAAGCGCATCGCATATGATTAAATGCGCAGCGCATATGATTAAAAGCGCATATGGTGAAAATGATATATGATGAAAAGCGCATATGGTGATTGATGAAAAAGCACATATGGTGATTAATGAAAAGCACATATGGTGATTAATGAAAAGCACATATGGTGATTAATGAAAAGAATATTGAGAAAGAATCACCAATATTTCTTGAAAAAATTCAAGGTTATATATATGGGCCAATTCGTCCATTGGTGTATCCTATCGTATACACGCATAAAAGGCATAATGGTTGCAAAAAAGTAGCATGAGGAAGGCTGGAAACAATAATTTTGTGGAGTTATCCGTACAGCGTTCTCCGTTGTACAGGCTGCTCCGTCATGCGTAAGCCCTGAAGGCCGCCTAGCGCGTAAGCCCTGGCCGGAGAACGTCACCTTCAGCATAAATTTCAGATCACAAGTAACAGAACGTATCATCATCTGACATGTGTCCCCGAGCAATCTGGTGGATCTAACACTATAAATAGACCCCTTGGGTCGTCATTTTACACAGTTCAGATATTCTGACAACTTTGAGAGCTGAGACTTCATTTCTCTTTCTCTCTCTACTTTCTCTCACTAGAAGTCATCCGGCTAGCACTTTTATGCTCTACGGACGACAGATTGATTAAGCCACCCCACAAGTTTCTACACTTGTGAACCGGGTCTGCAGGGATTATTTCCCAAGGGTAAAAATTAATCGGCAACACTCCGCCTCCCTAAAGCTAGATTACTTCTAGTATCTTGTTAACACACTAAGCCTTATCTCATAAGGAAATAGGTGTTAACAATGGCGCCATCCACTAATGCAAAGAACACACGAAACAGAAAAGGAACAAAAACAACTGTAGCTCCATTTGTACTTGAAGCAGTCAACAATCCATCAACTGATGACATGATAACTGTTGAAGATGTACCCGTTCCGCCACTAGATGGTACGATTGAAGAAACAGTTGCTGAAACTGCAGAAAGGCTTAAACATTTGGCAACTAATTCGGAGAAAAGGCCAGTAATCGAAGAAACGACAACCAAAAGTGCAGAAAGACTTCCAAATTTTGTTACTAATCCAGAGCGACGACCATTGATGCAACCACGGCGATGTCCATCATTTATACCTTTTCGGCGGATGGCGGATGGCAAAGACAAGCAAATAATGAAAAGGCAATCTATATCAAAATACAAGTTATCCAGGCTACTCGACAAGCTGGGCAGTCTTATTGATGATTCTGGGGATGATAACGACCTGAGCTATGATAATAATGACTCTGATGATGAAATTGACAAAGATGAGTTCATGTCAGAGAAGCAGGCAGTGTTGCTTTTAAATGACATTCTTAAGCAGACAGCTCCGGCAAAATATAAGCAACGCTTAGTGCAGCCCGCCGTCCGTTCTGTGGCCGTGGATAATTTCTTTGCCCTCATTACTGGAGAGCAAGCACCAAGCCACCAGCCATGGCAGAATCTACACAGTGTTTCATTGATCGAATTGCTAATTATCCATTGCCCAGAAATCTTGCTATACAAACAATTGGAGTTTATGATGGCACAACGGATCCGGAAGATTTTCTGACTATGTTTGAAGGTGTTATGAGGTTGCAGCATTGGGAGGATGAAACTGCATGCCATATGTTTCCTATGGTACTGCAGAAAATGGCACGCGAATGGTTTGCTAGTTTGCCACCAAGGAGTATTACCAGTTTTCTTGATTTGAGAGCAAAATTGTGATTCAATACCAAAATCTCTGGAGCTATACTCTGACACATCTTGATGCACATGAGATCACAATGCATCATAACGAATCTTTGAGCAATTTTATGAAGCGTTATACACTTGAAGCACAGAAGATCCCTGATTGTCCAGAATCACAGCTTGTATCTGGTTTCATTTTCTGTCTAGACCAGCGGCGGTTTAGTGCACTTGTTCATGCATTACGGTATGACTTGCCAAAAACATTGCATCAGGCGTTGGAGGTTGCACAGAGGCATGTTTGAGCTGGTGAGCGTGAGTTAAACAAGTTTGATACTGGCAGCAGTAGCAAGCCGCACAACGGAGGGCGGTATTTTGACAGAAATCAGAGAAGGAATGACAATTCAAATGGAGGATGGAGAGGAAACAATCACTCTAATGATTTTCACTACAACAGAAGGCCAATAGAAAGGCACCCGTTGATAATGGCGCTTACTAAAACTCCGAAAGAAATCCTCTTCACTGAACCAATTCGGACCACTTTCAATGCTCCAGCCCCTATGGAGGAAAGGGAAGGTCCAAAGAGTGAGTTGTGGTGCGATTTTCATGAGGCTTGGGGCCATGATACGGACAATTGTAAATCTTTGATGAGAGAAATTATAGCGAAAATCAAAGCAGGAGAACTGAATCATTTGTTGCCTGGAAAACAGTACAGGAGGAATGATCCTCGCAGGAAATTTGCGTGGCAAAGGAATGATGGTAACAGAGGACACCATGGAGAGAACAGAAGAGAGCAGCATGGTGGAAGACATAATCGGAACCAACCGCAGTACGGAGACCGGGTCACAGAGCGTGAGCCAACTCCAGAAGTTGTAATCAGGATGGTTTGGATCAATGACAGTCATTATGAAGAAGGCGAATCATCAAACAGCAATTTGGACAGCTGGAGATATGCTCCAATTATCTTTCAGCCAATTCAGAATTGGGCGTTGTCCGTCCCACCAGTGATCATTTCAGCAGAGATAGCAAATAAGTTTGTCAACCGTATCTACACAGATACGGGAAGTGAATGTAGTGACCCGAACTTTTCCATGTTTATATATATTAATTGAGATTGATATTTACATGATTAAATGTTTCCAACATATTAAGCAATCAAACTTGTTAAGACTTGATTAATTGAAATAGGTTTCATATAGACAATTGACTACCCAAGTTGACCGGTGATTCACGATCGTTAAAACTTGTAAAAACTATATGATGACATATATATGGTTATATATATAGTTAACATGATATTATGATAAGTAAATATATCATTAAGTATATTAACAATGAACTACATATGTAAAAACAAGACTACTAACTTAATGATTTTGAAACGAGACATATATGTAACGATTATCGTTGTAACGACATTTAATGTATATATATCATATTAAGAGATATTCGTACATCATAATATCATGATAATATAATAATTTAAAATCTCTTTTGATATTATAAACATTGGGTTAACAACATTTAACAAGATCGTTAACCTAAAGGTTTCAAAACAACATTTACTTGTAACGACTAACGATGACTTAACGACTCAGTTAAAATGTATATACATGTAGTGTTTTAATATGTATTCATACACTTTTGAAAGACTTCAATACACTTATCAAAATACTTCTACTTAACAAAAATACTTACAATTACATCCTCCTTCAGTTTCATCAACAATTCTACTCGTATGCACCCGTATTCGTACTCGTACAATACACAGCTTTTAGATGTATGTACTATTGGTATATACACTCCAATGATCAGCTCTTAGCAGCCCATGTGAGTCACCTAACACATTTGGGAACCATCATTTGGCAACTAGCATGAAATATCTCATAAAATTACAAAAATATGAGTAATCATTCATGACTTATTTACATGAAAACAAAATTACATATCCTTTATATCTAATCCATACACCAACGACCAAAAACACCTACAAACACTTTCATTCTTCAATTTTCTTCATCTAATTGATCTCTCTCAAGTTCTATCTTCAAGTTCTAAGTGTTCTTCATAAATTCCAAAAGTTCTAGTTTCATAAAATCAAGAATACTTTCAAGTTTGCTAGCTCACTTCCAATCTTGTAAGGTGATCATCCAACCTCAAGAAATCTTTGTTTCTTACAGTAGGTTATCATTCTAATACAAGGTAATAATCATATTCAAACTTTGGTTCAATTTCTATAACTATAACAATCTTATTTCAAGTGATGATCTTACTTGAACTTGTTTTCGTGTCATGATTCTGCTTCAAGAACTTCGAGCCATCCAAGGATCCATTGAAGCTAGATCTATTTTTCTCTTTTCCAGTAGGTTTATCCAAGGAACTTAAGGTAGTAATGATGTTCATAACATCATTCGATTCATACATATAAAGCTATCTTATTCGAAGGTTTAAGCTTGTAATCACTAGAACATAGTTTAGTTAATTCTAAACTTGTTCGCAAACAAAAGTTAATCCTTCTAACTTGACTTTTAAAATCAACTAAACACATGTTCTATATCTGTATGATATGCTAACTTAATGATTTAAAACCTGGAAACACGAAAAACACCGTAAAACCGGATTTACGCCGTCGTAGTAACACCGCGGGCTGTTTTGGGTTAGTTAATTAAAAACTATGATAAACTTTGATTTAAAAGTTGTTATTCTGAGAAAATTATTTTTATTATGAACATGAAAATATATCCAAAAATTATGGTTAAACTCAAAGTGGAAGTATGTTTTCTAAAATGGTCATCTAGACGTCGTTCTTTCGACTGAAATGACTACCTTTACAAAAACGACTTGTACCTTATTTTTCTGACTATAAACCTATAATTTTCTGTTTAGATTCATAAAATAGAGTTCAATATGAAACCATAGCAATTTGATTCACTCAAAACGGATTTAAAATGAAGAAGTTATGGGTAAAACAAGATTGGATAATTTTTCTCATTTTAGCTACGTGAAAATTGGTAACAAATCTATTCCAACCATAACTTAATCAACTTGTATTGTATATTATGTAATCTTGAGATACCATAGACACGTATACAATGTTTCGACCTATCATGTCGACACATCTATATATATTTCGGAACAACCATAGACACTCTATATGTGAATGTTGGAGTTAGCTATACAGGGTTGAGGTTGATTCCAAAATATATATAGTTTGAGTTGTGATCAATACTGAGATACGTATACACTGGGTCGTGGGTTGATTCAAGATAATATTTATCGATTTATTTCTGTACATCTAACTGTGGACAACTAGTTGTAGGTTACTAACGAGGACAGCTGACTTAATAAACTTAAAACATCAAAATATATTAAAAGTGTTGTAAATATATTTTGAACATACTTTGATATATATGTATATATTGTTATAGGTTCGTGAATCAACCAGTGGCCAAGTCTTACTTCCCGACGAAGTAAAAATCTGTGAAAGTGAGTTATAGTCCCACTTTTAAAATCTAATATTTTTGGGATGAGAATACATGCAGGTTTTATAAATGATTTACAAAATAGACACAAGTACGTGAAACTACATTCTATGGTTGAATTATCGAAATCGAATATGCCCCTTTTTATTAAGTCTGGTAATCTAAGAATTAGGGAACAGACACCCTAATTGACGCGAATCCTAAAGATAGATCTATTGGGCCTAACAAACCCCATCCAAAGAACCGGATGCTTTAGCACTTCAAAATTTATATCATATCCGAAGGGTGTCCCGGAATGATGGGGATATTCTTATATATGCATCTTGTTAATGTCGGTTACCAGGTGTTCACCATATGAATGATTTTTATCTCTATGTATGGGATGTGTATTGAAATATGAAATCTTGTGGTCTATTATTATGATTTGATATATATAGGTTAAACCTATAACTCACCAACATTTTTGTTGACGTTTTAAGCATGTTTATTCTCAGGTGATTATTAAGAGCTTCCGCTGTCACATACTTAAATAAGGACGAGATTTGGAGTCCATGCTTGTATGATATTGTGTAAAAACTGCATTCAAGAAACTTATTTTTTTGTAACATATTTGTATTGTAAACCATTATGTAATGGTCGTGTGTAAACAGGATATTTTAGATTATCATTATTTGATAATCTAAGTAAAGCTTTTTAAACCTTTATTGATGAAATAAAGGTTATGGTTTGTTTTAAAATGAATGCAATCTTTGAAAAACGTCTCATATAGAGGTCAAAACCTCGCAACGAAATCAATTAATATGGAACGTTTTTAATCAATAAGAACGGGACATTTCAGTTGGTATCCGAGCGTTGGTCTTAGAGAACCAGAAAATTTGCATTAGTGTGTCTTATCGAGTTTGTTAGGATGCATTAGTAATTCTGGACTTCGACCGTGTTTTCTTTAAAAATGATTGCTTAACATTTTTGTTGGAAACTATATATTTTTAACATATGAATATTATGTGATATATTAATCTCTTAACGTGTTTGATATTATGTGATAGATGTCTACCTCTAGAACAAGTCCCATTGAATCACCTAATAATAATGAAGAGTCAAATGTAAATTGGAATGATTCGTGGACTGATTCACAAGTTCCCGAAGAGGAACCGGAAGAAGAGTCAGAACCGGAAGAAGAATCGGAACCGGAAGAAGAATCGGAACCGGAAGAAGAATCGGAACCGGTGGGGGAAATAATAAAACGGTTAAGTAAAAGAGAATCCTCAACCAACCGGCCAAGGTTAATTATGGTCAATGGTGTTTCCGCCAAGGAAGCAAAATATTGGGAGGATTACCAATTCTCCGATGAATCGGATTCCGACGAGAATTCCAATGATGTTATAGAAATTACCCCAACTGAATTTAAAAAGGCAAAAGAAAATAATAAGGGAAAGGGCATAAAAATAGAGAAATCTAATTCCAACCCCGATGAACTTTATATGTATCGTCAACCCCCGAAGTCCTTAAGTTGTAACAATGACCCGGGAACCTCTAAACCACCAGGTTTTTCTAAACCAATGTGGACAACGACGGCTCGTATTAGGGGAACATCATATATCCCTAGAAACTTGGCAAAACGAACCAAAACCGAAGAAGAAGAAACGAGCGAGTCGGAATAAGATAGTTGTATTCGTGTGGTGTAATATATGTAATATAGTGTTCTTATGCTTTATGATATATGTAAAAATTGCTTGTATTAATAAGTATTTTTTTATGAATCTAACTCTTGTCTATTTTACAGTTAAAAACACAAAATGGATCGACTACCCAATATTTTAAGAGACCTACCCGGAGACATGATTGATGAAATCTTGTCTAGAGTCGGCCAGAATTCCTCGGCACAACTATTTAAGGCGAGATCAGTTTGTAAGACATTCGAAGAACGTTCCAAGAATGTCTTGGTTTATAAGAGACTTTCGTTTGAAAGATGGGGGATAGCACATTGGGAAACCCATAAGTTACGATGTGTTTACTTTGACGCATATATTGCGGGGAACCCAAATGCTATTTTACGCAACGGGTTAAGAAATTATTTTGACTCAATATATCCGAATATTGGACTTCGTGATTTAGAAAAAGCGGCTAACATGCAACATAAAGAAGCATGTTATGCTTACGGATTAGTAATGTTCGCTTCTCACCAAAGTGAGAACAAGAACATCGGGCTACAACTATTAAACAAAATGTTTCCACAAGTGACGGAGTCGGTAATTGGGGTAAGAAATGAGGTTTTTAGATTGTTACGGGACTGTTGGACATTACGTAACCCTCGTCCCTTTGATGACGTTACAACACGCTGTCTTATCAACGGCCATAACGGTTATGTTCCACAAGACCAAGGATGGGAAGTAGTCCTAGTAAAACCAGAATGCATGACTTGTTTCTGGACGTATGAATTACGTGTGTTTATTGCCTTTGCTGAACGACTTGTGTACTAGCTAGAATTATCTTCACAACTATCTTGTATCAAAGTTATTGTGTGCTATATTTCATGCTTTATGTAAAATAAGCGGTATTGTAAGTTTGTAAAATATTGTATAAAAGTTTGAACGCGAAATATTATTATAATCAGTTTTTCATATAGAATTGTAGTAGTTGAATTGTATATTAGCTACTAAGTATGAACTTAACGGGTAGGTACTACCCGAATTTAAACTTATAAAACGCTAATATGAAGAAAAAGCTTTTATAAATGAGTTCATATTATGCTACAAAATACTATTAACTACTCTTAATATTCTATATGATTAACTTGTTCCATTTGACTATTTTGAAGGAAATGGCACCGACTACTCGACACACCGTGAATATGAATGAAGAGGAATTCCGTACTTTTCTAGCTTCAAACATAGCCGCAGTACAGGCTGCGCTACATACCAACAATAACCTTGGATCTAGCAGTACAGGAAATCGTGTAGGATGCACCTACAAAGAATTCACTGCCTGCAAACCTTTGGAATTTGATGGAACCGAAGGACCGATCGGATTGAAACGGTGGACCGAGAAGGTCGAATCGGTGTTTGCCATAAGTAAGTGTACTGAAGAGGACAAAGTGAAGTACGCTACGCATACCTTCACAGGTTCTGCGTTAACATGGTGGAATACCTATCTAGAGCAAGTGGGACAAGACGATGCGTACGCACTACCGTGGTCAGCATTCAAGCACTTGATGAACGAGAAGTACCGTCCCAGAACCGAGGTCAATAAGCTCAAGACAGAACTTAGAGGGTTACGAACCCAAGGATTTGATATTACCACGTACGAAAGACGATTCACAGAATTGTGCCTATTGTGTCCGGGAGCATTCGAAGATGAGGAAGAGAAGATCGACGCATTTGTGAAAGGATTACCGGAAAGAATCCAAGAAGATATAAGTTCACACGAGCCCGCCTCTATACAACAGGCATGTAGAATGGCTCACAAACTAGTGAACCAGATTGAAGAAAGAATTAAAGAACAGACTGCTGAAGAGGCCAATGTGAAGCAAGTCAAAAGAAAGTGGGAGGATAACGGTGATAAGAATCACCAATACAACAACAACAGCAATTAAAACAATAATCGCAACAATTATCCCAACAATTGCAACATCAATCGCAACTACAACAAACGGCCCAACAACAACAACAACAACAGCAACAGCAACTACAACAATCATCCCAACAACAATAATAACCGCAACAACAATAACAATCAGAAGCAGCTATGCCAAAGGTGTGAAAAGTATCACTCGGGGTTCTGCACCAAATTTTGCAACAAGTGTAAAAGAAATGGTCATAGCGCGGCGAAGTGTGAGGTTTACGGACCAGGGGTTAATAGAACGAAAGTAACAAATGGTGTCGGAACGAGTAATGGCGGAGCAAGTAGTGTCGGAGCAAGTTATGCCAATGTAGTTTGTTATAAATGTGGAAAACCGGGCCACATTATTAGAAATTGCCCGAACCAGGAGAACACGAATGGACAAGGCCGCGGAAGAGTTTTCAATATTAATGCGGCAGAGGCACAGGAAGACCCGGAGCTTGTTACGGGTACGTTTCTTATTGACAATAAATCTGCTTACGTTTTATTTGATTCGGGTGCGGATAGAAGTTATATGAGTAGAGATTTTTGTGCTAAATTAAGTTGTCCATTGACGCCTTTGGATAGTAAATTTTTACTCGAATTAGCAAATGGTAAATTAATTTCAGCAGATAATATATGTCAGAATCGAGAAATTAAACTGGTTAGCGAAACATTTAAGATTGATTTGATACCAGTAGAGTTAGGGAGTTTTGATGTGATAATCGGTATGGACTGGTTGAAAGAAGTGAAAGCAGAGATCGTCTGTTACAAAAATGCAATTCGCATTATACGAGAAAAAGGAAAACCCTTAATGGTGTACGGAGAAAAGGGCAACACGAAGCTACATCTTATTAGTAATTTGAAGGCACAAAAACTAATAAGAAAAGGTTGCTATGCTGTTCTAGCACACGTCAAGAAAGTACAAACTGAAGAAAAGAGCATCAATGATGTTCCCAATGTAAAAGAATTTCCCGATGTATTTCCGAAAGAATTACCGGGATTACCCCCACATCGATCCGTTGAATTTCAAATAGATCTTGTACCAGGAGCTGCACCAATAGCTCGTGCTCCTTACAGACTCGCACCCAGCGAAATGAAAGAACTGCAAAGCCAATTACAAGAACTTTTAGAGCGTGGTTTCATTCGACCAAGCACATCACCGTGGGGAGCTCCTGTTTTGTTTGTCAAGAAGAAAGATGGTACATTCAGGTTGTGTATCGACTACCGAGAGTTGAACAAACTTACCATCAAGAATCGCTACCCACTACCGAGAATCGACGACTTATTTGATCAACTACAAGGCTCGACTGTTTATTCAAAGATTGACTTACGTTCCGGGTATCATCAAATGCGGGTGAAAGAAGATGATATTCCAAAGACTGCTTTCAGAACACGTTACGGTCATTACGAGTTTATGGTCATGCCGTTTGGTTTAACTAATGCACCAGCTGTGTTCATGGACCTTATGAACCGAGTGTGTGGACCATACCTTGACAAGTTTGTCATTGTTTTCATTGATGACATACTTATTTACTCAAAGAATGACCCAGAACACGGTGAACATTTGAGAAAGGTGTTAGAAGTATTGAGGAAGGAAGAATTGTACGCTAAGTTTTCAAAGTGTGCATTTTGGTTGGAAGAAGTTCAATTCCTCTGTCACATAGTGAACAAAGAAGGTATTAAGGTGGATCCGGCAAAGATAGAAACTATTGAAAAGTGGGAAACCCCAAAAACTCCGAAACACATACGCCAGTTTTTAGGACTAGCTGGTTACTACAGAAGGTTCATCCAAGACTTTTCCAGAATAGCAAAACCCTTGACTGCATTAACGCATAAAGGGAAGAAATTTGAATGGAATGATGAACAAGAGAAAGCGTTTCAGTTATTGAAGAAAAAGCTAACTACGGCACCTATATTGTCATTGCCTGAAGGGAATGATGATTTTGTGATTTATTGTGACGCATCAAAGCAAGGTCTCGGTTGTGTATTAATGCAACGAACGAAGGTGATTGCTTATGCGTCTAGACAATTGAAGATTCACGAACAAAATTATACGACGCATGATTTGGAATTAGGCGCAGTTGTTTTTGCATTAAAGACTTGGAGGCACTACTTATATGGGGTCAAAAGTATTATATATACCGACCACAAAAGTCTTCAACACATATTTAATCAGAAACAACTGAATATGAGGCAGCGTAGGTGGATTGAATTATTGAATGATTACGACTTTGAGATTCGTTACCACCCGGGGAAGGCAAATGTGGTAGCCGATGCCTTGAGCAGGAAGGACAGAGAACCCATTCGAGTAAAATCTATGAATATAATGATTCATAATAACCTTACTACTCAAATAAAGGAGGCGCAACAAGGAGTTTTAAAAGAGGGAAATTTAAAGGATGAAATACCCAAAGGATCGGAGAAGCATCTTAATATTCGGAAAGACGGAACCCGGTATAGGGCTGAAAGGATTTGGGTACAAAAATTTGGAGATATGAGAGAAATGGTACTTAGAGAAGCTCATAAAACCAGATACTCAATACATCCTGGAACGGGGAAGATGTACAAGGATCTCAAGAAACATTTTTGGTGGCCGGGTATGAAAGTCGATGTTGCTAAATACGTAGGAGAATGTTTGACGTGTTCTAAGGTCAAAGCTGAGCATCAGAAACCATCAGGTCTACTTCAACAACCCGAAATCCCAGAATGGAAATGGGAAAACATTACCATGGACTTCATCACTAAATTGCCAAGGACTGCAAGTGGTTTTGATACTATTTGGGTAATAGTTGATCGTCTCACCAAATCAGCACACTTCCTGCCAATAAGAGAAGATGATAAGATGGAGAAGTTAGCACGACTGTATTTGAAGGAAGTCATCTCCAGACATGGAATACCAATCTCTATTATCTCTGATAGGATGGCAGATTTATTTCAAGATTCTGGCAGACATTACAGCAAGCATTAGGAACTCGTCTAGACATGAGTACTGCCTATCATCCACAAACTGATGGGCAGAGCGAAAGGACGATACAAACGCTTGAAGACATGCTACGAGCATGTGTTATTGATTTCGGAAACAGTTGGGATCGACATCTACCGTTAGCAGAATTTTCCTACAACAACAGCTACCATTCAAGCATTGAGATGGCGCCGTTTGAAGCACTTTATGGTAGAAAGTGCAGGTCTCCGATTTGTTGAAGTGAAGTGGGGGATAGACAGATTACGGGTCCGGAGATTATACAAGAAACTACCGAGAAGATCATCCAAATTCAACAACGGTTGAAAACCGCCCAAAGTCGACAAAAGAGCTACACTGACATTAAAAGAAAAGATATAGAATTTGAAATTGGAGAGATGTTCATGCTTAAAGTTGCACCTTGGAAAGGCGTTGTTCGATTTGGTAAACGAGGGAAATTAAATCCAAGGTATATTGGACCATTCAAGATTATTGATCGTGTCGGACCAGTAGCTTACCGACTTGAGTTACCTCAACAACTCGCGGCTGTACATAACACTTTCCACTTCTCGAATTTGAAGAAATATTTTGCTAAAGAAGATCTCACTATTCCGTTAGATGAAATCCAAATCAACGAAAAACTTCAATTCATCGAAGAACCCGTCGAAATAATGGATCGTGAGGTTAAAAGACTTAAGCAAAACAAGATACCAATTGTTAAGGTTCGATGGAATGCTCGTAGAGGACCCGAGTTCACCTGGGAGTGTGAAGATCAGATGAAGAAGAAATACCCGCATCTCTTTCCAGAAGATTCGTCAACACCTTCAACAGCTTAAAATTTCGGGACGAAATTTATTTAACGGGTAGGTACTGTAGTGACCCGAACTTTTCCATGTTTATATATATTAATTGAGATTGATATTTACATGATTAAATGTTTCCAACATATTAAGCAATCAAACTTGTTAAGACTTGATTAATTGAAATAGGTTTCATATAGACAATTGACTACCCAAGTTGACCGGTGATTCACGAACGTTAAAACTTGTAAAAACTATATGATGACATATATATGGTTATATATATAGTTAACATGATATTATGATAAGTAAACATATCATTAAGTATATTAACAATGAACTACATATGTAAAAACAAGACTACTAACTTAATGATTTTGAAACGAGACATATATGTAACGATTATCGTTGTAACGACATTTAATATATATATATCATATTAAGAGATATTCGTACATCATAATATCATGATAATATAATAATATAAAATCTCTTTTGATATTATAAACATTGGGTTAACAACATTTAACAAGATCGTTAACCTAAAGGTTTCAAAACATCATTTACATGTAACGACTAACGATGACTTAATGACTCAGTTAAAATGTATATACATGTAGTGTTTTAATATGTATTCATACACTTTTGAAAGACTTCAAGATACTTATCAAAATACTTCTACTTAACAAAAATACTTACAATTACATCCTCGTTCAGTTTCATCAACAATTCTACTCGTATGCACCCGTATTCGTACTCGTACAATACACAGCTTTTAGATGTATGTACTATTGGTATATACACTCCAATGATCAGCTCTTAGCAGCCCATGTGAGTCACCTAACACATGTGGGAACCATCATTTGGCAACTAGCATGAAATATCTCATAAAATTACAAAAATATGAGTAATCATTCATGACTTATTTACATGAAAACAAAATTACATATCCTTTATATCTAATCCATACACCAACGACCAAAAACACCTACAAACACTTTAATTCTTCAATTTTCTTCATCTAATTGATCTCTCTCAAGTTCTATCTTCAAGTTCTAAGTGTTCTTCATAAATTCCAAAAGTTCTAGTTTCATAAAATCAAGAATACTTTCAAGTTTTCTAGCTCACTTCCAATCTTGTAAGGTGATCATCCAACCTCAAGAAATCTTTGTTTCTTACAGTAGGTTATCATTCTAATACAAGGTAATAATCATATTCAAACTTTGGTTCAATTTCTATAACTATAACAATCTTATTTCAAGTGATGATCTTACTTGAACTTGTTTTCGTGTCATGATTCTGCTTCAAGAACTTCGAGCCATCCAAGGATCCATTGAAGCTAGATCTATTTTTCTCTTTTCCAGTAGGTTTATCCAAGGAACTTAAGGTAGTAATGATGTTCATAACATCATTCGATTCATACATATAAAGCTATCTTATTCGAAGGTTTAAACTTGTAATCACTAGAACATAGTTTAGTTAATTCTAAACTTGTTCGCAAACAAAAGTTAATCCTTCTAACTTGACTTTTAAAATCAACTAAACACATGTTCTATATCTGTATGATATGCTAACTTAATGATTTAAAACCTGGAAACACGAAAAACACCGTAAACCCGGATTTACGCCGTCGTAGTAACACCGCGGGCTATTTTGGGTTAGTTAATTAAAAACTATGATAAACTTTGATTTAAAAGTTGTTATTCTGAGAAAATTATTTTTATTATGAACATGAAAATATATCCAAAAATTATGGTTAAACTCAAAGTGGAAGTATGTTTTCTAAAATGGTCATCTAGACGTCGTTCTTTCGACTGAAATGACTACCTTTACAAAAACGACTTGTAACTTATTTTTCCGACTATAAACCTATACTTTTCTGTTTAGATTCATAAAATTGAGTTCAATATGAAACCATATCAATTTGATTCACTCAAAACGGATTTAAAATGAAGAAGTTATGGGTAAAACAAGATTGGATAATTTTTCTCATTTTAGCTACGTGAAAATTGGTAACAAATCTATTCCAACCATAACTTAATCAACTTGTATTGTATATTGTAATCTTGAGATACCATAGACACGTATACAATGTTTCAACCTATCATGTCGACACATCTATATATATTTCGGAACAACCATAGACACTCTATATGTGAATGTTGGAGTTAGCTATACAGGGTTGAGGTTGATTCCAAAATATATATAGTTTGAGTTGTGATCAATACTGAGATACGTATACACTGGGTCGTGGGTTGATTCAAGATAATATTTATCGATTTATTTCTGTACATCTAACTGTGGATAACTAGTTGTAGGTTACTAACGAGGACAGCTGACTTAATAAACTTAAAACATCAAAATATATTAAAAGTGTTGTAAATATATTTTGATATGTATATATTGTTATAGGTTCGTGAATCAACCAGTGGCCAAATCTTACTTCCCGACGAAGTAAAAATCTGTGAAAGTGAGTTATAGTCCCACTTTTAAAATCTAATATTTTTGGGATGAGAATACATGCAGGTTTTATAAATGATTTACAAAATAGACACAAGTACGTGAAACTACATTCTATGGTTGAATTATCGAAATCGAATATGCCCCTTTTTATTAAGTCTGGTAATCTAAGAATTAGGGAACAGACACCCTAATTGACGCGAATCCTAAAGATAGATCTATTGGGCCTAACAAACTCCATCCAAAGAACCGGATGCTTTAGTACTTCGAAATTTATATCATATCCGAAGGGTGTCCCGGAATGATGGGGATATTCTTATATATGCATCTTGTTAATGTCGGTTACCAGGTGTTCACCATATGAATGATTTTTATCTCTATGTATGGGATGTGTATTGAAATATGAAATCTTGTGGTCTATTATTATGATTTGATATATATAGATTAAACCTATAACTCACCAACATTTTTGTTGACGTTTTAAGCATGTTTATTCTCATGTGATTATTAAGAGCTTCCGCTGTCGCATACTTAAATAAGGACGAGATTTGGAGTCCATGCTTGTATGATATTGTGTAAAAACTGCATTCAAGAAACTTATTTTGTTGTAACATATTTGTATTGTAAACCATTATGTAATGGTCGTGTGTAAACAGGATATTTTAGATTATCATTATTTGATAATCTACGTAAAGCTTTTTAAACCTTTATTGATGAAATAAAGGTTATGGTTTGTTTTAAAATGAATGCAGTCTTTGAAAAACGTCTCATATAGAGGTCAAAACCTCGCCACGAAATCAATTAATATGGAACGTTTTTAATCAATAAGATCGGGACATTTCAGTGAAGCTGACATCATTTACTGGCATTGCTTGAAGACTTTTCCAAGGCATGTGCAGGGCAGAGCTAGGCGAACGAGGTTGAAAGTTTCTGGATTAACGGGAGCACTGATAAATGCCATGGGGCAGATTCGTTTGGAAGTTTTTATGGGCACATTCCCATTGTTGAGAACAGAAACAATTGATTTCACAATCATAGAAGGCAATTCTCGATTTAATGTCCTTTTTGGAAGGGCAGCGTTGGCTAAATTCGGAGCGATAACATCGACAGCTCATGCAGAGATCAGGTTCCCAACTCCTAACGGAGTAGCCGCCATACATTCACAGTATGTGGAACCGACTAGGGAGAGATCCACATTTGTGAACTTACCAGAAGGCAATGTAAACCAGAGAAAGCATGATCGGTTGTTTGGTGATGATGAGGTTCAGGAGTTTTTCATTCCATAATCAAGTGTGTAGGCCGGATAGCGCTGGGCGCTCGGCTTGTGAAGAAGCAAATCTCAGCATCTTATCAAGAACAAAAGTTTATTATCAGAGAAGTTTTTTAGCATTTTTATGAAGACATTGTCTTTTACAATCATTGTATTCATGCCAAAATACACATGTTTGGCATTTGAAGAATATATTTTCGCATTATATGAAGAGCAACGTTTATCAATTTACTGTGAACCATTGTGGTTATTTTACAGTGCATATGTTAGCAATTGCATACATTAAACATTCATGGCGTACTAATTAGGCTTGATCCACCTAAATTCATCATCAATCGTTTATGTACTGCACAGTACCGAACAATAAATTTTATATTTTTCTTAAACAAAGTGCTGCCCGTGACAAATGTAAAACATTACATTTATAACCTGCCCACAGAAGGAGTGTATTTTTAAAATACCTCCGATGGCGGAAGCTTTTGTGTCGGCCAGCAAAAGGCATAAGGGATCGGCTAGAAAACGTTTAAGTTTTACTAGAACGTACCGAGGCATGATACAAAACTCAGATACTTGTCATGACAAACATTATAAAAAACTTACTTCACAGAACGAAGTTCTATATTTTATATAAAGGCAAAAATATTTAGCAATATTTCCTCATATACTTTATGACGGAAGGCGTAAGACGGACAAGTCACTAACTTATAACTAATATTTATGCAATATTTCAAAAAATTCCTCCTCATATACTTTATGACGGAAAGCGTATGGCGGAAATATTATTTTGTAATCACTCTTCAAAAATACTTCATAATTATTATTCCTCATTAATTTGATGACGAATGCATATAACAAAGTATGAATATCTTACAGCATGATTAAAAACATAATGTTTACAAAGTGAATTTTTTAAGTGTTGCTCATTCAGCTGAACTTAACACTGCAAAACATCCAAAATCGAATTACCTTAAATAATTATCACAGTGCTTCGCTCAGTTTTATAGTGTGCAATTGTACATAGCAAATTTATTATAAGCTTCAGTGCATCACAGATTTATTCTAAGCATGAAACAACAAAATAATTGAAACAAGTATGTAAGGAGATAGGCTCATCGAAGGCAATGCATATTTATGGAATTCAAAGTTGTCAATGTTTATTACAAACGTCTGCTCTTGAAGTGGTTACAAGTTTATGAAAATTGAATATTGGGTACATCCTGAGCAGATGACTCTTCTCTATTACATACTTCATCGTAAACATCTATCTTCAGATTAATCAATCTGTCTCTGGCTTCTTCAACTTTCTCCAGGGTCCAAGAGGCATCAGATTTTAATAGCAGCAGGGAGAGACATGTTTGGAGCAAGACGGCTGGTCAGTTTATCTGTTACATCAGCAATAGCATGGGTGCGTATAGCATCAACGTAATCATTGTAGGGATTCCCCACAAGAGTGGATCCAAGCACCTTCGCTATCACACCTGGTATCCCCTTCTTAAGTTCAGCAAAATTACCCTCGCCTTCCTCCGCCCTCCGGAGAAGCTCGGTGGATTTTTCCCTCTCTGCACTCAGCTGCTTCTCCAGCTCGCTTACTTTCACCTGCTCCTCTTCAAGTCTTTTCTTCTCAGCATCCTTTTCCCCTTGCAGAACAACATCGACATCTTGAGCACCTTTTAGCTCAACTTCTCTAGCCTTTATTATTTTCTGAGCATCACTCAAGTCACGCTCAGCATCAGCAGCTCTCTTACGAGCATTTGCACCTTCAGTTATATCTTTACGGGCTATAGAAAGAATAGACTCCTGATGCTTCTGCAGTTGTAGCATAGAGTCCAGATGATTGGTTAGCAGTACATGAGCTGCCATAATTGATTCCCTGAGTGGATCAGAGCGGAGAGCGGTGAATTGGGGGTTTAGCTCAGGAATAACACAACCCTGTACAAGAAAAAAAAATTATGAGTAATTTCAGGCAACTCACGTCAATAAATTACAAGCATATACATGCAGATGGTCTTATCATTCATACCTGAAGAAGAGTTGCAAATTCTTTATCCTTAGTAGCAGGGTTTGCAATGATGGCCTGCAATGTCCTCACATGAGCAGGAAGAGTTGGCTCTTGAACATTGGAGGATGTGATAGCTGGGTTAGTGATATTAGGAGGAGGAGAATGATAAGCAGAGTTGCCTTCTGGCCTACCTTCATGAAATTCTGATTCCTCGAATGGAGTAAAGTTTGGATCAGGAGTTTTCAGGCCCTTCTCTCCTTCACCTTCAAGATTTTCTTCCGGCACCCGTTCACCGCCCTCAGTAGCCTTCCCTTGGCTATCATCAGATTCTGCTTAAATCACTAACAAAAACAAATTAGCATTATGAATAAATATAACAGCTAAAAAAAATGTGTGCGAGCAGAATGGGCATACTTCTTCTGCGTTTCTGCTTTTTGCCCTCCTCTATACTCTTCGCCCTTTTAGAGCCTATGCTCTTCTTTCTTGTCTTTTGGATTGGAGGAGGAGTGGGGTTAGTTTCACCCGTGATGTCAACTGAACCTGATGTTTGTTGATCGGCGGTGGTGGTAACATCCGCTGTCCGTTCAGTGTCTGTTTATTCAGACCCGGACTCACTATCAGAGCAGCTAACAATTACTCCTTCACCCTTTTCAGCAGCAATAGCATCAGCAGCAGCTTTAGCCTCAGCTGCAGCTCTCTCTGCCTCTAGCTCTTCAGCAGTTTTGTCACGAGCAGTGACCTCCACGTCATCATCAAGATCAACGAATAAGAGAGCAGAACGAACCTGCATCATGGAGTTGGCTGCAAAAACATAAACAGCAATATAAGCAAATGTGACAAACAATAGACATGCATTTATATACAGTAGGATGATCATATCCCATCCTACCCTGGTTTTTCTCACGGAGTACTGGCACAGAATTGCTCGGCCATTCTTGACTCACTTTGCACAGCACAAGAATTCCCTCATACCTTTCGTATGATCTGGGAAGAAGGCGGAGCTCTTTCAAGCTATTTACTATCCGCTGCTCTACGGGAGAAATCTTAACACCCTTTCCCACACCAGCATCAATGGCACCCCATTCCCGGACAAGAGTACTCCTCCGGAATAACAGTCTCATCAACAAAGAAAAATGGACTTTTCCAGTCCTTCAAATTTGAAACTCTATTCGTACCAAAAAAATGATTATTTTTCTTACTATCAATAGTAAGCCAGCAGTCACTAATTGTGCGAATTCTAAACAAAGAGATAAAAACTTTAATGCGAGGCTTTATATTAATAGCATTGCAGTACATTTCAAAAAGGATGATTTTTTGAAGGCCATGGGGATGCATCTGACTAAGACAGGCCTTATAATATCTATGAAGGCGAAGAAGAAAGTTAGTAAGGGGAACATGGAGGTTGCCGTGGGTAATTTGTAAAGCGTATAAAGTAATTTTCCCCTCAGGAGGGTTGTCAGCAGTTTGTCTGTTGGTGGGAAGAACAGGGTTGTATTGATTGAGATGGCGGAAGGCAATCTTTAAGCCATCTAAATATTCACTTGTCAATGATGAAGCCATCGTGCTAAATTCTGGAATGTCAGCGGTATTTGACGAAGAAGGCTTTGCATGTTCTTGGCCAGTACTTGGAGTAGAAGCCATGATAATACAGTAAAATATACCAACAAGAAGAAAATAGCAGTAAGATGGAGTGTACTGACCTTAGAAAACGGTAAACCTTAAAAAGTTGAAGATTGAAGAAGACGATGAAGATTTGGGGGAGAAATGTGCTTTTTAGATCTTGGCAAAAGTAAAAAAGTGATGGTAAAAGGGTTATGACGGTTTTTATAGGGGTTCATCGGTGCAATTTTTATGGCCATGATTGAGACACGTGTATGGGTGAGTTTAAACGTAGGGTACGAAATAACACTTTTTACAGCTGGAGGCGCGTGGAGGATCTCAGTCATAAAAAATTAATCATAACAGCGTCAGTAAAATTCGTCTGCATTTAATGCCTAAAATGTTATCCCCGATGCAAGTGGGCAATGAACAGGCTGGTTTGGCATGCGTTATTAAAAGTTTAACAACTTAATCATTTTTCAAATGCTTAAGTCATTAAACTGGGGGGACTTAATGGTGTATCCTATCATATACACGCATAAAAGGCATAATGGTTGCATAAAAGTAGCGTCAGGAAGGCTGGAAACAACAGTTTTGTGGAGTTATCTGTCCAGCGTTCTCCGTTGTACAGGCTGCTCCGTCATGCGTAAGCCCTGAAGGCTACCTAGTGCGTAAGCCCTGGCCGGAGAACGTCACCTTCAGCGTAAATTTCGGATCACAAGTAACAGAACGTATCATCATCTGACACGTGTCCCCGAGCAATCTGGTGGATCTAACACTATAAATAGACCCCTTGGGTCGTCATTTTACACAGTTCAGATATTCTGACAACTTTGAGAGCTGAGACTTCATTTCTCTTTCTCTCACTAGAAGTCATCTGGCTAGCACTTTTGTGCTCTACGGACAACAGATTGATTAAGCCACCCCACAAGTTTCTACACTTGTGAACCGGGTCTGCAGGGATTATTTCCCAAGGGTAAAAATCAATCGGTAACACTCCGCCCTCCTAAAGCTAGATTACTTCTAGTATCTTGTTGACACACTAAGCCTTACCTCATAAGGAAATAGGTGTTAACATCCATCATGTGGACCATTTTGATATTTTCATGGTTCTAATAGACGCATCTAGCGGATGGTCTCATGTTTGTGTGTTATCAAGCCGTAATATGGCATTTGCAAAGTTTCTTGCACAAATTATTAAATTGAGTAGACATTATTCTGATTACACCATTAAAAGGATGAGACTTGATAACGCTGGTGAGTTAACATCTCAAGCATTCAATAATTATTATATGTCTACAGGGATTGTTGTTGAACATCCCAGTTGCTCATGTGCATACACAAAATTAGTTTAGCTGAATTAATAGATAAACACTTACAGCTAATAACTAGACAATTGGAAATGAGTACAAAACTCTCAATATTTATATGGGAACATGTAAATTTACATGATGCAACATTAATTCGCATTAAACCAAGTGCAAGTCATAAATATTCTCCATTATCAACTTAATTTTGGTCGAGAGCCAAATATTTTTCATCTTAGAACATTTAGTTGTGCAGTGTATTTTTTATTGCACCACCACAACAAATGGTTCCTCAAAGAAGGATGGAAATATATGTTGAATATGAAACATCTTCAATCATAAGATATATTGAATCCATGACGGGTGATGTTTTTACAGCACATTTTGCTGATTGTCATTCCAATAAAAAATTGTTCCCTATATTAGGGGGAAAAAGAAAAATAAAGAAAAAGATCTTTCATGGTGTGAACATAAATTAATGTATCTTGATCATCGCACAAAAGAATGCGAAATAAAAGTTAAAAAATAATGCATATGCAAGAACTTGCAAATAAATTACCCGATGCATGCATTTACAGATACAAAAAAGGAGTGACTAAATCATATATACCATCAGTAAATGCTTAAGCTAGAATTGAAATTTTAAAAGCTGGCAATAATGTCACTCTTGAGCCTTTGCCACGCCAGAAACATGGGAGACCAATTGGTTCCAAAGATAAAAATCATTGAAAAAGAAAATCAGCTAATAATGAGGTAAAAGAAAGTGTTCAAAAAGAACCACAAATCAATACTCCTTCTGCAGAGGAGATTGATGATGTCAATACGAAATTTTCAATCAATTATGCACATTCAAAAATATTATGGAACCGAAATGAAATGAAAAATCTTGATGAGAGATTTTCATATAATGTTACATATGACATCATGAATGATAATGATGATCTAGAACAAAAATCTGTCATGGAATGTCAAAATAGACATGATTTGGATCATTGTAAAGGAGCAATACGAACTGAATTATAATCGCTCAATAAAAGAAAAATTTTCAGATCAATCGTGATCACTTTTAAAGATCTGAACCTATGGGATACAAATGAATTTTTTTATTCAAAAAAGAAATGAGAAATAAAGTTACAAGGTATAAAGCTAGACTTGTAGCTTAAGGTTTTTCTCAAAGACCAGTAATTGATTATGAGGAAACTTATTTTCCTGTTATGGATGCAATTATTTTTAGATACTTAATCAGCCTAACAGTTTCTAAAAAATTTAGAAATGCATCTCATGGATGTTATTACTACTTATTTAAAGGAATCACTTGATAGTGATATATACATGAATATCCATGAAGGGTTTAAGGTATCAGAAACATCTAATGCAAAATCCAAAGAAATGTATTCCATTGAATCACAAAGATTTTTATATGGGTTGAAACAATCGGGTCGCATGTGGTATACCCGATTAAGTGATTACTTGATAAGCAAAGGGTATACAAATAATCTTATTTGTCCATGTGTTTTCATTAAGAAAATAATGTCCGGATATGTGATTGTAAGTTGTTTATCTCAATGATCATAACATCATATGAACAAATAAAGAGATCTATGAAATCATTCAACTTCCAAAAAAAATTAAATGAAAGATATTGAAAAAAATAAAAATAAAAAAATAATAAAAAAAACAAGTATTGCCTTGGATTACAAAATGAGCATATGCCTAATGGTTTACTTGTACATCAAACAAACTATACCGAAAAGATTTGAAAATATTTTTAAAGACAAAACCATATGTTGATATATCACTCAATAGTGACACTGATCCATTTCATCCTCGTGAAGATCATGAAGATCTTTACGGATCAAAAGTTCCATATCTTAGTGCAATTGGGGTTATTATGTATTTTACAAATTGTACAAGACCTGACATTTCTTTTGCAGTTAATCTGTTGACAAGTTTCAGCTCAACCCCTACAAAAAGACATTGAAATGGGATCAAGCAGATTTTTGATATCCTTGAGAAACTGTTGATTTAAAATTATTTTATTCTAACGCTTCAAAACAAGATTTGGTTGATTATGTATATGCAGGTCATTCATCGAATCCTCATAAAGATAAATATCAAACTCGATATGTATTCCTAAATGGAGGTGTAGTGACCCGAACCTTTCCATGTTTATATATATTAAATGAAATTAGTATATTTATATGATTAAATGTTTTCAATATGTTAAGCAATCAAGCTTGTTAAGACTTGATTAAATGAAATAAGTTACATATAGACAATTGATCACCCAAGTTGACCGGCGATTCACGAACGTTACAAATTTGTAAAAACTACATGTTGTGGTATATATAGACATATATATATGGTTGACATGAGATTATGATGAGTAAGTATCTCACTAAGTATATTAACAATGTGTGATATACATAAGAAATGAGATTACTAAGTTAAGAAACTCGAAATGATATATATAACGATTATCGTTATGATAACGTCTACTAAATACATATGTATCATATTAAGATATTGATACACTATATTTAACATGATAAAATAATATTTAAATATATCATTAAATGTGTTAACAATGAACTACATATGTAAAAACA
Source organism: Rutidosis leptorrhynchoides (assembly GCF_046630445.1). NCBI lineage: Eukaryota > Viridiplantae > Streptophyta > Magnoliopsida > Asterales > Asteraceae > Rutidosis > Rutidosis leptorrhynchoides. The sequence goes on along the minus strand of NC_092337.1, from coordinate 292,333,719 downwards.
AGACTACTAACTCAAGAATTACGAAACGAGACCTATATGTAACGATTATCGTTGTAACGATATTTTAATGTATATATCATATTAAGAGATATTCATACATCATAATATCATGATAACATAATAATTTAACATCTTATTTGATATAATAAATATTGGGTTAACAACATTAATTGAGATCGTTAACTTAAAGGTTTCAAAACAACACTTACATGTAACGACTAACGAAGACTTAACGACTCCATTAGAACGTATATACATGTTGTGTTTTGATATGTATTCTTACACTTTTGAAAGACTTCAAGACACATATCAAAGTACTTCTACTTAACAAAAATGCTTACAATTACATCCTCGTTCAGTTTCATCAACAATTCTACTCGTATGCACCCGTATTCGTACTCGTACAATACACAGCTTTTAGATATATGTACTATTGGTATATACACTCCAATGATCAGCTCTTAGCTGCCCATGTGAGTCACCTAACACATGTGGGAACCATCCTTTGGCAACTAGCATGAAATATCTCATAAAATTACAAAAATATTAGTAATCATTCATGACTTATTTACATGAAAACAAAATTACATATCCTTTATATCTAATCCATATACCAACGACCAAAAATACCTACAAACACTTTCATTCTTCAATTTTCTTCATCTAATTGATCTCTCTCAAGTTCCATCTTCAAGTTCTAAGTGTTCTTCATAAATTCTACAAGTTCTAGTTTCATAAAATCAAGAATACTTTCAAGTTTACTAGCTCACTTCCAATCTTGTAAAGTGATCATCTAACCTCAAGAAATCCTTGTTTTTTACAGTAATATATCATTCTAAATCTAGGTAATACTCATATACAAACTTTGATTCAATTCCTATAACTATAACTATCTTAATTCGAGTGATAATCTTACTTGAACTTGTTTTCGTGTCATGATTCTGCTTCAAGAACTTTCAAGCCATCCAAGATCCTTTGAAGCTAGATCATTTCTTGTCACTTCTAGTAGGTTTATCTACTAAACTCAAGGTAGTAATGATGTTTATAACATCATTCGATTCATATATATATATATAAAACTACCTTATTCGAAGGTTTAAACTTGAAATCACTAGAACATAGTTTAGTTAATTCTAAACTTGTTCGCAAACAAAAGTTAATCCTTCTAACTTGACTTTTAAAATCAACTAAACACAGGTTCTATATCTATATGATATGCTAACTTAATGATTTAAAACCAGGAAATACGAAAAACACCGTAAAACCGGATATACGCCGTCGTAGTTACACCGCGGGCTGTTTTGGGTTAGTTAATTAAAAACTATGATAAACTTTGATTTAAAAGTTGTTCTTCTGGGAAAATGATTTTTCTTATGAACATGAAACTATATCCAAAAATCATGGTTAAACTCAAAGTAGAAGTATGTTTTTCAAAATGGTCATCTAGACGTCGTTCTTTCGACTGAAATGACTACCTTTACAAAAATGACTTGTAACCTGTATTTTCGACTATAAATTTATACTTTTTCTATATAGATTCATAAACTTAATTTTAATATGACATCATAGCAACTTGAAACACTCAAAACGGATTTAAAACGAAGAAGTTATGGGTAAAACAAGATTGGATAATTTTTCTTGTTGTAGCTACGTGAAAATTGATAACAAATCTATATTAATCATATCCTAGCTAACTTATATTGTATTACATGTATTCTAATATATTATGTAATCTTGGGATACCATAGATGTAGTGACCCGAACTTTTCCATGTTTATATATATTAATTGAGATTGATATTTACATGATTAAATGTTTCCAACATGTTAAGAAATCAAACTTGTTAAGACTTGATTAATTGAAATATGTTTCATATAGACAATTGACCACCCAAGTTGACCGGTGATTCACGAACGTTAAAACTTGTAAAAACTATATGATGACATATATATGGATATATATATAGTTAACATGATACTATGATAAGTAAACATATCATTAAGTATATTAACAATGAACTACATATGTAAAAACAAGACTACTAACTTAATGATTTTTAAACGAGACATATATGTAACGATTATCGTTGTAAAGACATTTAATGTATATATATCATATTAAGAGATATTCATACATGATAATATCATGATAATATAATAATTTAAAATCTCATTTGATATTATAAACATTGGGTTAACAACATTTAACAAGATCGTTAACCTAAAAGTTTCAAAACAACACTTACATGTAACGACTAACGATGACTTAACGACTCAGTTAAAATGTATATACATGTAGTATTTTAATATGTATTCATACACTTTTGAAAGACTTCAAGACACTTATCAAAATACTTCTACTTAACAAAAATGCTTACAATTACATCCTCGTTCAGTTTCATCAACAATTCTACTCGTATGCACCCGTATTCGTACTCGTACAATACACAGCTTTTAGATGTATGTACTATTGGTATATACACTCCAATGATCAGCTCTTAGCATCCCATGTGAGTCACCTAACACATGTGGGAACTATCATTTGGCAACTAGCATGAAATATCTCATAAAATTACAAAAATATGAGTAATCATTCATGACTTATTTACATGAAAACAAAATTACATATCCTTTATATCTAATCCATACACCAACGACCAAAAACACCTACAAACACTTTCATTCTTCAATTTTCTTCATCTAATTGATCGCTCTCAAGTTCTATCTTCAAGTTCTAAGTGTTCTTCATATATTTTACAAGTTCTAGTTACAAAAAATCAAGAATACTTTCAAGTTTGCTAGCTCACTTCCAATCTTGTAAGGTGATCATCCAACCTCAAGAAATCTTTGTTTCTTATAGTAGGTTATCATTATAATACAAGGTAATAATCATATTCAAACTTTGGTTCAATTTCTATAACTATAACAATCTTATTTCAAGTGATGATCTTACTTGAACTTGTTTTCGTGTCATGATTCTGCTTCAAGAACTTCGAGCCATCCAAGGATCCGTTGAAGCTAGATCCATTTTTCTCTTTTCCAGTAGGTTTATCCAAGGAACTTAAGGTAGTAATGATGTTCATAACATCATTCGGTTCATACATATAAAGCTATCTCATTCGAAGGTTTAAACTTGTAATCACTAGAACATAGTTTAGTTAATTCTAAACTTGTTCGCAAACAAAAGTTAATCCTTCTAACTTGACTTTTAAAATTAACTAAACACATGTTCTATATCTATATGATATGCTAACTTAATGATTTAAAACCTGGAAACACGAAAAACACCGTAAAACCGGATTTACGCCGTCGTAGTAACACCGCGGGCTGTTTTGGGTTAGTTAATTAAAAACTATGATAAACTTTGATTTAAAAGTTGTTATTCTGAGAAAATGATTTTTATTATGAACATGAAACTATATCCAAAAATTATGGTTAAACTCAAAGTGGAAGTATGTTTTCTAAAATGGTCATCTAGACGTCGTTCTTTCAACTGAAATGACTACCTTTACAAAAACGACTTGTAACTTATTTTTCCGACTATAAACCTATACTTTTTCTGTTTAGATTCATAAAATAGAGTTGAATATGAAACCATAGCAATTTGATTCACTCAAAACGGATTTAAAATGAAGAAGTTATGGGTAAAACAAGATTGGATAATTTTTCTCATTTTAGCTACGTGAAAATTGGTAACAAATCTATTCCAACCATAACTTAATCAACTTGTATTGTATATTATGTAATCTTGAGATACCATAGACACGTATACAATGTTTCGACCTATCATGTCGACACATCTATATATATTTCGGAACAACCATAGACACTCTATATGTGAATGTTGGAGTTAGCTATACAGGGTTGAGGTTGATTCCAAAATATATATAGTTTGAGTTGTGATCAATACTGAGATACGTATACACTGGGTCGTGGATTGATTCAAGATAATATTTATCGATTTATTTCTGTACATCTAACTGTGGACAACTAGTTGTAGGTTACTAACGAGGACAGCTGACTTAATAACCTTAAAACATCAAAATATATTAAAAGTGTTGTAAATATATTTAAATATATCTTGAACATACTTTGATATATATGTATATATTGTTATAGGTTCGTGAATCAACCAGTGGCCAAGTCTTACTTCCCGACGAAGTAAAAATCTGTAAAAGTGAGTTATAGTCCCACTTTTAAAATCTAATATTTTTGGGATGAGAATACATGCAGGTTTTATAAATGATTTACAAAATAGACACAAGTACGTGAAACTACATTCTATGGTTGAATTATCGAAATCGAATATGCCCCTTTTATTAAGTCTGGTAATCTAAGAATTAGGGAACAGACACCCTAATTGACGCAAATCCTAAAGATAGATCTATTGGGCCTAACAAACCCCATCCAAAGTACCGGATGCTTTAGTACTTCGAAATTTATATCATATCCGAAGGGTGTCCCGGAATGATGGGGATATTTTTATATATGCATCTTGTTAATGTCGGTTACCAGGTGTTCACCATATGAATGATTTTTATCTCTATGTATGGGATGTGTATTGAAATATGAAATCTTGTGGTCTATTATTATGATTTGATATATATAGGTTAAACCTATAACTCACCAACATTTTTGTTGACGTTTTAAGCATGTTTATTCTCAGGTGATTATTAAGAGCTTCCGCTGTAGCATACTTAAATAAGGACGAGATTTGGAGTCCATGCTTGTATGATATTGTGTAAAAACTGCATTCAAGAAACTTATTTTGTTGTAACATATTTGTATTGTAAACCATTATGTAATGGTCGTGTGTAAACAGGATATTTTAGATTATCATTATTTGATAATCTACGTAAAGTTTTTTAAAACCTTTATCTATGAAATAAAGGTTATGGTTTGTTTTAAAAATGAATGCAGTCTTTGAAAAACGTCTCATATAGAGGTCAAAACCTCGCAACGAAATCAATTAATATGGAACGTTTTTAATCAATAAGAACGGGACATTTCAGTTGGTATCCGAGCGTTGGTCTTAGAGAACCAGAATTTTGCATTAGTGTGTCTTATCGAGTTTGTTAGGATGCATTAGTGAGTCTGGACTTCGACCGTGTTTACTTGAAAAATGATTGCTTAACAAATTTTGTTGGAAACTATATATTTTTAACATGTGAATATTATGTGATATATTAATCTCTTAACAAGTTTGATATTATGTGATAGATGTCTACCTCTAGAACAAGTCCCATTGACTCACCTAATAATAATGAAGAGTCAAATGTAAATTGGAATGATTCATGGACTGATTCACAAGTTCCCGAAGAGGAACCGGAAGAAGAGTCGGAACCGGAAGAAGAATCGGAACCGGAAGAAGAATCGGAACCGGATGAAGAAGTAGAACCGGTGGGAGAAATAATAAAATGGTTAAGTAAAAGAAAATCCTCAACCAACCGACCAAGGTTAATTATGGTCAATGGTGTTTCCGCAAAGGAAGCAAAATATTGGGAGGATTACCAATTCTCCGATGAATCGGATTCCGACGAGAATTTCGATGATGTTATAGAAATTACCCCAACTGAATTTAAAAAGGCAAAAGAAAATAATAAGGGAAAGGGCATAAAAATAGAGAAATATAATTCCAACCCCGATGAACTTTATATGTATCGTCAACCCCCGAAGTCCTTAAGTTGTAACAATGACCCGGGAACCTCTAAACCACCAGGTTTTTCTAAACCGTTGTGAAAAACGACAGTTAGTATTAGGGGAACATCATATATCCCTAGAAACTTGTCAAAACGAACCAAAACCGAAGAAGAAGAAACGATCGAGTCGGAATAAGATAGTTGTATTCGTGTGGTGTAATATATGTAATATAGTGTTCTTATGCTTTATGATATATGTAAAAATTGCTTGTATTAATAAGTATTTTTTTTATGAATCTAACTCTTGTCTATTTTACAGTATAAAAACACAAAATGGTTAGACAACCCAATACTTTAAGAGACCTACCCGGAGACATGATTGATGAAATCTTATCTAGAGTCGGCCAGAATTCCTCGGCACAACTATTTAAGGCGAGATCAGTTTGTAAGACATTCGAAGAACGTTCCAAGAATGTCTTGGTTTATAAGAGACTTTCGTTTGAAACATGGGGGATATCACATTGGGAAACCCATAAGTTACGATGTGTTTACTTTGACTCATATATTGCGGGGAACCCAAATGCTATTTTACGCAACGGGTTAAGAAATTATTTTGACTCAATATATCCGAATATTGGACTTCGTGATTTAGAAAAAGCGGCTAACATGCAACATAAAGAAGCATGGTATGCTTACGGATTAGTAATGTTCGCTTCTCACCAAAGTGAGAACAAGAACATCGGGCTACAAGTATTAAACAAAATGTTTCCACAAGTGATGGAGTCGGTAATTGGGGTAAGAAATGAGGTTTTTAGATTGTTACGGGACTGTTGGACATTACGTAACCCTCGTCCCTTTGACGACGTTACAACACGCTGTATTATCAACGGCCATAACGGTTATGTTCCACAAGACCAAGGATGGGAAGTAATCCTAGTAAAGCCAGAATGCATGACTTGTTTCTGGACGTATGAATTACGTGTCTTTATTGCCTTTGCTGAACGACTTGTGTACTAGCTAGAATTATCTTCACAACCATCTTGTATCAAATTTATTGTGTGCTATATTTCATGCTATATGTAAAATAAGCGGTATTGTAAGTTTGTAAAATATTGTGTAAAAGTTTGAACGCGAAATATTATTATAATCAGTTTTTCATATAGAATTGTAGTAGTTGAATTGTATATTAGCTACTAAGTATGAACTTAACGGGTAGGTACTACCCGAATTTAAACTTATAAAACGCTAATATGAAGAAAAAGCTTTTATAAATGAGTTCATATTATGCTACGAAATACTATTAACTACTCTTAATATTCTGTATGATTAACTTGTTCCATTTGACTATTTTGAAGGAAATGGCACCGACTACTCGACACACAGTGAATATGAATGAAGAGGAATTCCATACTTTTCTAGCTTCAAACATAGCCGCAGTACAGGTTGCGCTACATACCAACAATAACCTTGGATCTAGAAGTACAGGAAATCGTGTAGGATGCACCTACAAAGAATTCACTGCCTGCAAACCTTTGGAATTTGATGGAACCGAAGGACCGATCGGATTGAAACGGTGGACCGAGAAGGTCGAATCGGTGTTTGCCATAAGTAAGTGTACTGAAGAGGACAAAGTGAAGTACGCTATGCATACCTTCACAGGTTCTGCGTTAACATGGTGGAATACCTATCTAGAGCAAGTGGGACAAGACGATGCGTACGCACTACCGTGGTCAGCATTCAAGCACTTGATGAACGAGAAGTACCATCCCAGAACCGAGGTCAATAAGCTCAAGACAGAACTTAGAGGGTTACGAACCCAAGGATTTGATATTACCACATACGAAAGACGATTCACAGAATTGTGCCTATTGTGTCCGGGAGCATTCGAAGATGAGGAAGAGAAGATCGACGCATTTGTGAAAGGATTACCGGAAAGAATCCAAGAAGATATAAGTTCACACGAGCCCGCCTCTATACAACAGGCATGTAGAATGGCTCACAAACTAGTGAACCAGATCGAAGAAAGAATTAAAGAACAGACTGCTGAAGAGGCCAATGTGAAGCAAGTCAAAAGAAAGTGGGAGGAAAACGGTGATAAGAATCACCAATACAACAACAACAGCAATTACAACAATAATCGCAACAATTATCCCAACAATCGCAACATCAATCACAACTACAACAAACGGCCCAACAACAACAACAACAACAACAACAACAACAACAACAACAACAGCAACAGCAACTACAACAATCATCCCAACAACAATAATAACCGCAACAACAACAACAATCAGAAGCAGCTATGCCAAAGGTGTGAAAAGTATCACTCGGGGTTCTGCACCAAATTTTGCAACAAGTGTAAAAGAAATGGTCATAGCGCGGTGAAGTGTGAGGTCTACGGACCAGGGGTTAATAGAACGAAAGGAACAAATGGTGTCGGAACGAGTAATGGCGGAGCAAGTAGTGTCGGAGCAAGTTATGCCAATGTAGTTTGTTATAAATGTGGAAAACCGGGCCACATTATTAGAAATTTCCCGAACCAGGAGAACACGAATGGACAAGGCCGCGGAAGAGTTTTCAATATTAATGCGGCAGAGGCACAGGAAGACCCGGAGCTTGTTACGGGTACATTTCTTATTGACAATAAATCTGCTTACGTTTTATTTGATTCGGGTGCGGATAGAAGCTATATGAGTAGAGATTTTTGTGCTAAATTAAGTTGTCCATTGACGCCTTTGGATAGTAAATTTTTACTCGAATTAGCAAATGGTAAATTAATTTCAGCAGATAATATATGTCGGAATCGAGAAATTAAACTGGTTAGCGAAACATTTAAGATTGATTTGATACCAGTAGAGTTAGGGAGTTTTGATGTGATAATCGGTATGGACTGGTTGAAAGAAGTGAAAGCAGAGATCGTCTGTTACAAAAATGCAATTCGCATTATACGAGAAAAAGGAAAACCCTTAATGGTGTACGGAGAAAAGGGCAACACGAAGCTACATCTTATTAGTAATTTGAAGGCACAAAAACTAATAAGAAAAGGTTGCTATGCTGTTCTAGCACACGTCGAGAAAGTACAAACTGAAGAAAAGAGCATCAATGATGTTCCCATTGCAAAAGAATTTCCCGATGTATTTCCGAAAGAATTACCGGGATTACCCCCACATCGATCCGTTGAATTTCAAATAGATCTTGTACCAGGAGCTGCACCAATAGCTCGTGCTCCTTACAGACTCGCACCCAGCGAGATGAAAGAACTGCAAAGCAAATTACAAGAACTTTTAGAGCGTGGTTTCATTCGACCAAGCACATCACCGTGGGGAGCTCCTGTTTTGTTTGTCAAGAAGAAAGATGGTACATTCAGGTTGTGTATCGACTACCGAGAGTTGAACAAACTTACCATCAAGAACCGCTACCCACTACCGAGATCGACGACTTATTTGATCAACTACAAGGCTCATCTGTTTATTCAAAGATTGACTTACGTTCCGGGTATCATCAAATGCGGGTGAAAGAAGATGATATTCCAAAGACTGCTTTCAGAACACGTTACGGTCATTACGAGTTTATGGTCATGCCGTTTGGTTTAACTAATGCACCAACTGTGTTCATGGACCTTATGAACCGAGTGTGTGGACCATACCTTGACAAGTTTGTCATTGTTTTCATTGATGACATACTTATTTACTCAAAGAATGACCAAGAACACGGTGAACATTTGAGAAAGGTGTTAGAAGTATTGAGGAAGGAAGAATTGTACGCTAAGTTTTCAAAGTGTGCATTTTGGTTGGAAGAAGTTCAATTCCTCGGTCACATAGTGAACAAAGAAGGTATTAAGGTGGATCCGGTAAAGATAGAAACTGTTGAAAAGTGGGAAACCCCAAAAACTCCGAAACACATACGCCAGTTTTTAGGACTAGCTGGTTACTACAGAAGGTTCATCCAAGACTTTTCCAGAATAGCAAAACCCTTGACTGCATTAACGCATAAAGGGAAGAAATTTGAATGGAATGATGAACAAGAGAAAGCGTTTCAGTTATTAAAGAAAAAGCTAACTACGGCACCTATATTGTCATTGCCTGAAGGGAATGATGATTTTGTGATTTATTGTGACGCATCAAAGCAAGGTCTCGGTTGTGTATTAATGCAACGAATGAAGGTGATTGCTTATGCGTCTAGACAATTGAAGATTCACGAACAAAATTATACGACGCATGATTTGGAATTAGGCGCGATTGTTTTTGCATTAAAGACTTGGAGGCACTACTTATATGGGGTCAAAAGTATTATATATACCGACCACAAAAGTCTTCAACACATATTTAATCAGAAACAACTGAATATGAGGCAGCGTAGGTGGATTGAATTGTTGAATGATTACGACTTTGAGATTCGTTACCACCCGGGGAAGGCAAATGTGGTAGCCGATGCCTTGAGCAGGAAGGACAGAGAACCCATTCGAGTAAAATCTATGAATATAATGATTCATAATAACCTTACTACTCAAATAAAGGAGGCGCAACAAGGAGTTTTAAAAGAGGGAAATTTAAAGGATGAAATACCCAAAGGATCGGAGAAGCATCTTAATATTCGGGAAGACGGAACCCGGTATAGGGCTGAAAGGATTTGGGTACCAAAATTTGGAGATATGAGAGAAATGGTACTTAGAGAAGCTCATAAAACCAGATACTCAATACATCCTGGAACGGGGAAGATGTACAAGGATCTCAAGAAACATTTTTGGTGGCCGGGTATGAAAGCCGATGTTGCTAAATACGTAGGAGAATGTTTGACGTGTTCTAAGGTCAAAGCTGAGCATCAGAAACCATCAAGTCTACTTCAACAACCCGAAATCCCAGAATGGAAATGGGAAAACATTACCATGGATTTCATCACTAAATTGCCAAGGACTGTAAGTGGTTTTGATACTATTTGGGTAATAGTTGATCGTCTCACCAAATCAGCACACTTCCTGCCAATAAGAGAAGATGACAAGATGGAGAAGTTAGCACGACTGTATTTGAAGGAAGTTGTCTCCAGACATGGAATACTAATCTCTATTATCTCTGATAGGGATGGCAGGTTTATTTCAAGATTCTGGCAGACATTACAGCAAGCATTAGGAACTCGTCTAGACATGAGTACTGCCTATCATCCACAAACTGATGGGCAGAGCGAAAGGACGATACAAACACTTGAAGACATGCTACGAGCATGTGTTATTGATTTCGGAAACAGTTGGGATCGGCATCTACCGTTAGCAGAATTTTCCTACAACAACAGCTACCATTCAAGCATTGAGATGGCGCCGTTTGAAGCACTTTATGGTAGAAAGTGCAGGTCTCCGATTTGTTGGAGTGAAGTGGGGGATAGACAGATTACGGGTCCGGAGATTATACAAGAAACTACCGAGAAGATCATCCAAATTCAACAACGGTTGAAAACCGCCCAAAGTCGACAAAAGAGCTACGCTGACATTAAAAGAAAAGATATAGAATTTGAAATTGGAGAGATGGTCATGCTTAAAGTTGCACCTTGGAAAGGCGTTGTTCGATTTGGTAAACGAGGGAAATTAAATCCAAGGTATATTGGACCATTCAAGATTATTGATCGTGTCGGACCAGTAGCTTACCGACTTGAGTTACCTCAACAACTCGCGGCTGTACATAACACTTTCCACGTCTCGAATTTGAAGAAATGTTTTGCTAAAGAAGATCTCACTATTTCGTTAGATGAAATCCAAATCAACGAAAAACTTCAATTCATCGAAGAACCCGTCGAAATAATGGATCGTGAGGTTAAAAGACTTAAGCAAAACAAGATACCAATTGTTAAGGTTCGATGGAATGCTCGTAGAGGACCCGAGTTCACCTGGGAGCATGAAGATCAGATGAAGAAGAAATACCCGCATCTATTTCCAGAAGATTCGTCAACACCTTCAACAGCTTAAAATTTCGGGACGAAATTTATTTAACGGGTAGGTACTGTAGTGACCCGAACTTTTCCATGTTTATATATATTAATTGAGATTGATATTTACATGATTAAATGTTTCCAACATGTTAAGCAATCAAACTTGTTAAGACTTGATTAATTGAAATATGTTTCATATAGACAATTGACCACCCAAGTTGACCGGTGATTCACGAACGTTAAAACTTGTAAAAACTATATGATGACATATATATGGATATATATATATAGTTAACATGATACTATGATAAGTAAACATATCATTAAGTATATTAACAATGAACTACATATGTAAAAACAAGACTACTAACTTAATGATTTTTAAACGAGACATATATGTAACGATTATCGTTGTAAAGACATTTAATGTATATATATCATATTAAAAGATATTCATACATGATAATATCATGATAATCTAATAATTTAAAATCTCATTTGATATTATAAACATTGGGTTAACAACATTTAACAAGATCGTTAACCTAAAAGTTTCAAAACAACACTTACATGTAACGACTAACGATGACTTAACGACTCAGTTAAAATGTATATACATGTAGTGTTTTAATATGTATTCATACACTTTTTAAAGACTTCAAGACACTTATCAAAATACTTCTACTTAACAAAAATGCTTACAATTACATCCTCGTTCAGTTTCATCAACAATTCTACTCGTATGCACCCGTATTCGTACTCGTACAATACACAGCTTTTAGATGTATGTACTATTGGTATATACACTCCAATGATCAGCTTTGAGCAGCCTATGTGATTCACCTAACACATGTGGGAACCATCATTTGGCAACTAGCATGAAATATCTCATAAAATTACAAAAATATGAGTAATCATTCATGACTTATTTACATGAAAATAAAATTACATATCCTTTATATCTAATCCATACACCAACGACCAAAAACACCTACAAACACTTTCATTCTTTAATTTTCTTCATCTAATTGATCTCTCTCAAGTTCTATCTTCAAGTTCTAAGTGTTCTTCATATATTTTACAAGTTCTAGTTACAAAAAATCAAGAATACTTTCAAGTTTGCTAGCTCACTTCCAATCTTGTAAGGTGATCATCCAACCTCAAGAAATCTTTGTTTCTTACAGTAGGTTATTATTCTAATACAAGGTAATAATTATATTCAAACTTTGGTTCAATTTCTATAACTATAACAATCTTATTTCAAATGATGATCTTACTTGAACTTGTTTTCGCGTCATGATTCTGCTTCAAGAACTTCGAGCCATCCAAGGATCCGTTGAAGCTAGATCCATTTTTCTCTTTTCCAGTAGGTTTATCCAAGGAACTTAAGGTAGTAATGATGTTCATAACATCATTCGATTCATACATATAAAGCTATCTCATTCGAAGGTTTAAACTTGTAATCACTAGAACATAGTTTAGTTAATTCTAAACTTGTTCGCAAACAAAAGTTAATCCTTCTAACTTGACTTTTAAAATTAACTAAACACATGTTCTATATCTATATGATATGCTAACTTAATGATTTAAAACCTGGAAACACGAAAAACACCGTAAAACCGAATTTACGCCGTCGTAGTAACACCGCGGGCTGTTTTGGGTTAGTTAATTAAAAACTATGATAAACTTTGATTTAAAAGTTGTTATTCTGAGAAAATGATTTTTATTATGAACATGAAACTATATCCAAAAAACATGGTTAAACTCAAAGTGGAAGTATATTTTCTAAAATGGTCATCTAAACGTCGTTCTTTCGACTGAAATGACTACCTTTACAAAAACGACTTGTAACTTATTTTTCCGACTATAAACCTATACTTTTTTTGTTTAGATTCATAAAATAGAGTTCAATATAAAACCATAGCAATTTGATTCACTCAAAACGGATTTAAAATGAAGAAGTTATGGGTAAAACAAGATTGGATAATTTTTCTCATTTTAACTACGTGAAAATTGGTAACAAATCTATTCCAACCATAACTTAATCAACTTGTATTGTATATTATGTAATCTTGAGATACCATAGACATGTATACAATGTTTCGACCTATCATGTCGACACATCTATATATATTTCGGAACAACTATAGACACTCTATATGTGAATGTTGGAGTTAGCTATACAGGGTTGAGGTTGATTCCAAAATATATATAGTTTGAGTTGTGATCAATACTGAGATACGTATACACTGGGTCGTGGATTGATTCAAGATAATATTTATCGATTTATTTCTGTACATCTAACTGTGGACAACTAGTTGTAGGTTACTAACGAGGACAACTGACTTAATAAACTTAAAACATCAAAATATATTAAAAGTGTTGTAAATATAGTTAAATATATCTTGAACATACTTTGATATATATGTATATATTGTTATAGGTTCGTGAATCAACCAGTGGCCAAGTCTTACTTCCCGACGAAGTAAAAATCTGTAAAAGTGAGTTATAGTCCCACTTTTAAAATCTAATATTTTTGGGATGAGAATACATGCAGGTTTTATAAATGATTTACAAAATAGACACAAGTACGTGAAACTACATTCTATGGTTGAATTATCGAAATCGAATATGCCCCTTTTATTAAGTCTGGTAATCTAAGAATTAGGGAACAGACACCCTAATTGACGCGAATCCTAAAGATAGATCTATTGGGCCTAACAAACCCCATCCAAAGTACCGGATGCTTTAGTACTTCGAAATTTATATCATATCCGAAGGGTGTCCCGGAATGATGGGGATATTCTTATATATGCATCTTGTTAATGTCGGTTACCAGGTGTTCACCATATGAATGATTTTTATCTCTATGTATGGGATGTGTATTGAAATATGAAATCTTGTGGTCTATTATTATAATTTGATATATATAGGTTAAACCTATAACTCACCAACATTTGTGTTGACGTTTTAAGCATGTTTATTCTCAGGTGATTATTAAGAGCTTCCGCTATAGCATACTTAAATAAGGACGAGATTTGGAGTCCATGCTTGTATGATATTCTGTAAAAACTGTATTCAAGAAACTTATTTTGTTGTAACATATTTGTATTGTAAACCATTATGTAATGGTCGTGTGTAAACAGGATATTTTAGATTATCATTATTTGATAATCTACGTAAAGTTTTTTAAAACCTTTATCTATGAAATAAAGGTTATGGTTTGTTTTAAAAATGAATGCAGTCTTTGAAAAACATCTCATATAGAGGTCAAAACCTCGCAACGAAATCAATTAATATGGAACGTTTTTAATCAATAAGAACGGGACATTTCAATAGACACGTATGCAAATGTTTTGACATATCATATCGACCCATGTATATATATTATTTGGAACAACCATAGACACTCTATATGCAGTAATATTGGAGTTAGCTATACAGGGTTGAGGTTGATTCCAAAAATATATATAATTTGAGTTGTGATCTAGCCTGAGACGTGTATACACTGGGTCGTGGATTGATCCAAGATAATATATATCGATTTATTTCTGTACATCTAACTATGGACAACTAGTTGTAGGTTACTAACGAGGACAGCTGACTTAATAAACTTAAAACATTAAAACGTATTAAAAATGTTGTAAATATATTTTGAACATACTTTGATATATATATATGTACATATTTGTTATAGGTTCGTGAATTGACCAGTGGCCAAGTCTTACTTCCCGATGAAGTAAAAATCTGTGAAGGTGAGTTATAGTCCCACTTTTAAAATCTATTATTTTTTTGGGGATGAGAATACATGTAGTTTTATAAAGTTTTACAAAATAGACACAAGTAATCGAAAATACTTTCTATGTTGGATTATCGAACCGAATATGCTCCTTTTTAGCTTGGTAGCCTAAGAATTAGGGAAATGGCCCCTAATTGACACGAATCCTAAAGATAGATCTATTTGGCCTGACAAGCCTCATCCGAGTTACGGATGCTTTAGTACTTCAATTTATCATATCCGATGAGAGTCCTGGAATGATGGGGATATTCTATATGCATCTTGTTAAGGTTGGTTACCAGGTGTTCAACATATGAATAATTTTTATCTCTATGTATGGTATGTGTATTGAAATATGAAATCTTGTGGTCTATTGTTACGATTTGATATATATAGGTTAAACCTATAACTCACCAACATTTTTGTTGACGTTTAAATCATGTTTATTCTCAGATGAATACTAAGAGCTTCCGCTGTTGCATACTAAAATAAGGACAAGATTTGGAGTCCATGTTTGTATGATATTGTGTAAAAACTGCATTCAAGAAACATATGTCGATGTAATATATTTCTATTGTAAACCATTATGTAATGGTCATGTGTAAACAGTATATTTTAGATTATCATTATTTGATAATCTACGTAATGCTTTTAAAACCTTTATTGATAAAATAAAGGTTATGGTTATTTTAAAAATGAATGCAGTCTTTGAAAAACGTCTCATATAGAGGTCAAAACCTCGCAACGAAATTAATTAATATGGAACGTTTACAATCAATATGAACGGGACATTTCAGTTGGTATCAAAGCGTTGGTCTTTGAGAACCAGAAATTTGCATTAGTATGTCTTATCGAGTTTGTTAGTGTGACAACCCGGAAAATTCCGACTAATTTTAAACCAAACTCTCGACACGATTTAATATTCTTGACACGAAAAGAGAAATCTGTTAGGTTGGGTCTCAAAATTTTTAAACTGTTTCATATATTCAACTGACTTTCGACTGTTATCGATGATTCATGAACAATTAATTGTAAATAGATATGTGTGTAGATATACATATATAGATATGTAATTAATAATTGAGAATATAATTTGAAATATTATATGTTGTTATTAAGAATTAATTATGTAAAATAAAATAAAAATATGATATTACAATAATTATCATTTACAACATATAACTAGTAGCAAGATGATGATTATAGTATTATGATTAATTAATATTTGTATTATTAAATACTGTTATTACTTTCGTTATTATTAAATTAAAAATTAAATATTAACATGAGTGTTATTATTGTTATTATATATGAAATTTGATATGTAAGAATTATTATATTATTATTATTATTATTATTATTATTATTATCATCATTAATAATATTAATATTATTATTAGTAATATAGATAATATTATGGTTATCATTCTTATTATTAAACTTATTAATTAACATTAATATGATTGTTAGTATTCTATTAGTATCATTGTTATTATTGTTAATAGAATTAGTGATATTATTTTTATTATTATTATTAGTATTTATATTTTTATTAATATAATTATAATTATTAATTATTAATATATTCTTTATACAAAATCATATATATATAAATTTAGGATCAGAATCTGTTTTAAGTAACAATCAAATTGTTTGTGATTTTGTTTATATTCCAAAATTCGTTGCATAACATGCACCTTTCCTGTTAAACCCACCTTTACTACTACTTAATAATACATAACAAGTGAAAGATATAAAAACAGACACTACACGAATAATCTTAAATGTCACCATCTTTCCTGTCAACTCTATTTTCCTCCGTGATTTATGGTCGCCCAACTAAAAGATAAACGGGAAAAAGAAGGTGTCGGTTTCAGACTGGAGTATAAATCAAGTGATTATCTTCTTACTTGATAAAATTATCTATCTTCTTCCTCGCACCATAATCTTGTCTCAAACCCGTCACAACTATCATCGTGTTCTTTCAAGACAACTTCTTCTGCTTCATATCACTTGACCCACAACCATCTCACCATCTCACTCACTTTATCTCCCTCCCTCAACCGTAAACTACCACCATCAAAGTCACCACTAAGTCATCACTATTTTCATTATATCAACCAACGAAGATCACCATGTTCAACCACCATTCGAACATCACAACAATCACGATAACATCTTCCTGTCGTTGCTATATAGCTGCTACTAATCGTTTTCTGTTACAGCAACCTTCACCCTACCTCCACCCCTCTCTCGCTCCCTCTCGCTCTTTCAATTTTTCTGTATCTTTACATAAAACCATCACAAGACCACAAATGATTTTATACTCCTGCTGAGAATCGAAGCCCTACAACAAACCTACATGATTAATCATCAGACCGAGACCCAAACACCACCAAGAGCAACCACCTCTCAAACCCACTTCCAATCGTGAATACCACCATACTTTTTTTTCCTGCTGTGTATTCAGGTGTAGACAACAGACTACCACTCGCTCTGTCTTCTCTCTATCCTTTGCAAAAGCCACGAAGGTCATCCATGTGCAAATGCTTCGTTTTTCTAGTATTTGGTACGTATTAAAACGAATGCTATTGAGCTAAAATTCAAACGTATTAGGTTAGGATCTTGCAAGTGGGACGGCTTAGGAGTTAATGGCAGACAAAGTTATCTTCACAAGTTAGTGGGTGACTTTTCTTTTGCAATATGACAGACAAATTCCATAAACAAATAAACCCCACAATCCCTATTAATTAGATTTTTCAGTTTAAATTTCGGGACTTTTGTAACTGTGAGGCCACCGCAGTATATATATATATATCTTGGGCCAAGATTTAACTAGATACTTGGATTTCCTAATTGCTAAATGGGCCGTATTATTGGACACCTTATTTGTGAGGAGGACGGGTTATATATATATAACTAGTATCATGATAATAATAGTATTATGATGATAACTAAAGATTATGATGATGACTTAATGAGGTCGATGATCTTATGATGATGATAAAGACGATAATAATATGATCAGGGGATAATATTGAGAAGCGATAATGATTATAATAATGTGATTATAATGTCGATAATGGTGATGTATGGCGATAAAAGATGATACACATGATAATTAGATGCTATTATTTTATGAATGATGATTATAATGATGATCGTAAATGATGGGAAACTAGATGATGTTATGATAATTAAGACACGATGATGATGATAATAGCGATAAACGACGAAGGTTACGGGTATGATTATGATTGAGGATTATGATTCGTTAATGATAGGTGATATAGGTGATATAATGAGAATAATAATTATGGTTAAGGATATTATCGGGTTAGCGGGACGTCGCGGGTTCAAACCCGGACTTGGGCATTTTCTTTTAGGACTACATCCTTGAGGTAGTTGCCTAATACTCATTATTAATATTATTATTATTATTATTATTATTGTTATTATTGTTATTATTATTATTATTATAATTATAATTATTATTATTATTATTATTATAAAGAAAAAAAAAACATTCTTATTATAGATACTATAACTATTATTATAAATATTTCATTATCATTAAAATTATCAACATTATTAAAATTACCATGATTTTTATCATAATTAGTGTTATTTTTTTATCATTTTTATTAGCATATTAAATAAAGATTTTCTATATTCAAATATATTTATGACATAAAATATAACTTCAGTAATATTTTTGTAATAAATATTAATTAGTAATTTAAAGTATATATAAAAAATAAATAAATAAATGTATCTAATTAAGTCACTAATGAAACGTATAATTTATTAAAATAACATTTATATCACTAAATTTGTTCGATCACAATTATATGTGTTAATCTATATATAATTAATATAGGTTCGTAAATTCGAGGCCAATCCTACACTTGTTAAATGACGTTATATGTATTTTTACTACAAAATACAGTATGGTGAGTTTCATTTGCTCCCTTTTTAATTGCTTTTGCAATATATATTTTTGGGCTGAGAATACATGCGCTGCTTTTATAAATGTTTACAAAATAGACACAAGTACTTAAAAATATATTCTACGTTGAGTTGTACCACTGGCATATTTCCCTGTAGCTTGGTAACTACTATTTACATGGGTATTGTAAACGCGAATCCTGTTGATAGATCTATCGGGCCTGACAACCCCAACCTGACTGGACGACCAGTATTCAACGGTTGCACAGTACTTCGTTTTGGTGACTACACTTGGTACGGTGTAGTGAGATTTCATAATAAAGGGAATATGCGACGTTGATTAAATGTTAAGTATGGTTACCAAGTGCTCAACCACTTAGAATGCTTTACATACACTTGCGAGTGTATTATGTTTATAAATATGAAATCTTGTGGTCTATTAAAATAATGGAAATGATTGTTATGATAAATCTATGAACTCACCAACCTTTTGGTTGACACTTTTAAGCATGTTTATTCTCAGGTACGAATTAAGTCTTCCGCTGTGCATTTGCTCATTTTAAGGACATTACTTGGAGTCGATCATCGCAATGGGACCAGATGTTGATGACTTCGTCCAGGGGGATAAGGACGGGTCGTCACAGGTGGTATCAGAGCGTTGGTCCTAGCGAACCAGGTCTTGCATTAGTGTGTCTAACTGATAGTTATTAGGATGCATTAGCGAGTCTGGACTTCGACCTTAGCTGCATATTATAAGTATTGTTTATCATTTCTAGTGGAAAACTACCTGCTTATCATTCCTAAGTCTAGACACGACTTCCTGCACTTATTTGATAGATAGTGTATAGATAAATTCATATCTTAGTGTATCTGTTACTGTAGACTTTATCTGACACGTTTCCTTAAATCCCTTCATAATCTACGGGATCTTCTGTACTATGTATAGGTATTCTATATAATTAGAATACCATTCGATATCCGAAAATCATTTCATATCGAAAAATCCTTTATTCAATCGTACGCAATGGAACTCACCATTAGATCAAGTCTCTCGAATTTCGATATGGAGTCCCACTCCAGCTCCGAAAGCAGCGTCACCAGAATGAATCAATCAATCAGCCATCCTCAATTTATCAGATGGGTTCGTAGTCGACTTAACCAATGGAGACGAGAAGAAGGCGATCCCTTCCACCAACCAAATTCACCTTTTGGCGAAGAACCTGAATCACCTACCGACGAATCAATCCGAAACACCATTTTCACCCTCATTTCCCGAATATCTCAACACGATTATATATATATATTTTTTTAAATTCTAAACCTTATTCATCCGCTCGTTTCGACCGCCAATCATCCCGGAGTAATAGAAGAAGTCAACGAGCTTTGCGCTCGAGTAGTAGCTTTGGAGAATATGGTGCAGAACCTACCAGCTTCAGCAACATCACCAGCACCAACAGTACCACCAACATCGACATCAGTACCACCAACAACCCAAGTTTCAACATCACACGCCTCAACATCTCATTCTGTACCTCGAGCATAATTTTCATTCTACGTATCGTTCTACACCGACTATCTTTGTTCTACATATCATTCTATATCAATTACCTTTGTTCTACATGACGATTATGAAATCTCTAATGTTTTAGATATTATATATTCTTATTCTAATAGTAAATCAAATGAGTCTAATATTATATTGACTTATTAAATCCATGATTACATCTGAAGAAAATATATATGTAAGTATATTTTCATAAAGATTGTAATTAAAAATTCTTTCGTACAAACTGTTAATGGTGAAAATATTTTAACGGGTAGGTAATACCCGAGGAATATTTAGATTTCACATTAATAAGTTACACTGTACATTCTTCGAAATTGATTCAACAGTCATTTACTATCCTACCTGCAATCACAGATGTTCACCTCAGAATAACTATTTTCATTCAATTTCATATTGGGTTTTGACCTATCAGAATCCAACAAGTGGCATAATGAAGAAAACATTGGACAAATAAAATTTGTTAGAAACAAACGAACTAATTAATTGAAATATTGTTAAGAATCCACGCTAACTGTTCCTAGCTAACTGTTCCTAGCTAACTGGTTACATTTTATTTATCGCAATTTAATTATCGCAATTTATATTCTCGCAATTTTATTTATTGTCATTTAATTTCTGTTATTTATTTTACGCACTATAAATAACGGGACACGTATACAAGGTTTCGACATATCATATCGATCCATCTATATATATATTTCGGAACAATCAAAGGCACTCTATATGCAAATGACGGAGTTAGCTATACAGGGTTGAGGTTGATTCCAAAATATATATATAGTTTGAGTTGTGATCAATACTGAGACCGGTACACGGGTCACGATACGTATTAATTAATTCGAATATTATATATTAAATTATATATGAATTATTGGACTGATAACTGTGGACTATCGACTATGGATTAATGACATTGGACAATTAAAATGAATTAAAATATTGATTATAACATATGAAACAAAAAAAAAATTCTTCAAGTTTGCCACTTGATTTCATCTTAAACCTCATTTGAATCTTGACGATTTCAATCCATGTTCAAATCTTTCATGATCCTTGAAAACATCTCGATCGAGAGGATGAACCAGCCGCACTTCATCTACGGAGGAAAAGATTGATGCATATAGTTATGCACTCGAAAAACCCTCGAAAACTGAGTAAACGTTTAACACGTAGCTGTGCTAATTCCTTTAGTGTTATTATTACCCAAAATAACTTTGCAGTTCTTCTTCAAAGTAGCAAATTTTGTCACAGCTCTAACAAGTCAACTTCGACTTTTCAGTCGGACTAACCTTATTATAACCTTGATATATACATTGTCTTTTCGCCTTCGTTACCGGAAAACCTTTTATATTTCACCATATTACCATCAGTGTTTAATCATCTAAAAACACAATTCTCTTAAAACCACCTTGGATTGATAACCGATGACCCAGATCCGTTAACTTTGAAAATGTTGATGAAACAGCATGTTGTAGATGGTCTTAATGGCCAAAAGTTGATGATTAAGAAGGAAGTGTTAGGAACGCTCGATAAAAAAATTTGGTACTGAAAATCGGATTGAGCACACCATGAAGGAGACTGTGGACAAATAACAAAGAGTAAACATGTACTTAATGAATCCAGACGATTCAGTATCTGACGAAATCTCTAGCGAATATCTTGCTCCTTAATTAGTCTAAATCCTTGCGGACGAATTTCTTCATCATCTTCTGATTTTAAATATTTTAAATTCTAAGACATCATCGTATCTTTTGTTATAAATATCTTAGATATTTCTGAAGATACCTTCATAAATATCTTTATTCGAAATTATCTATCTCTTCGTGCTATCCGTGTTACGTCATGAAGGAAACCATTTTAGTTCTAAATTTCTTTAAAATTCGAGTTTGAATTATGAATGATTTCCTAGAGAAGTGTTGGGAATTGAAGCATGAGTTAGTATAATATAATGACGTCAGGCTAACGTGGTTATATTACAGTAAGTCATGCTAAATTTCTAGTGGAACGTGATAATTCACAAACAATATCGTCATCATGTACCATGTTACATAACTCTTTCATTCTACTTAATCTCTAAACATATCACGGAAATATTTCCTTGATATTTCTGTTCTTCCGTAATTCCAACAGCTGCTAATAATTCGTGCTAATACATTTTCCTTCCGATTAGAAGATTTCCTTAAATCTCTTGAATTTCGGAAATCCACCATGACTACGTCAAAAGTTAAGACGAAACTTTTCACTCTTTTGTGATAGCTTCACTCATACGCTTCACATGAACGAATCTTTTTATCTATATTAATCAATAATGATAAAACTCTATTTATCTACTCATATTCGTTATGAAAACATATTTATTGTCAACCATGACGATCTCTATCAAATTTCGGGGACGAAATTTTTTTAACGGGTAGGTACTGTGACAACCCGGAAAATTCTGACTAATTTTAAACCAAACTCTCGACACGATTTAATATTCTTGACACGAAAAGAGAAATCTGTTAGGTTGGGTCTCAAAATTTTTAAACTGTTTCATATATTCAACTGACTTTCGACTGTTATCGATGATTCATGAACAATTAATTGTAAATAGATATGTGTGTAGATATACATATATAGATATGTAATTAATAATTGAGAATATAATTTGAAATATTATATGTTGTTATTAAGAATTAATTATGTAAAATAAAATAAAAATATGATATTACAATAATTATCATTTACAACATATAACTAGTAGCAAGATGATGATTATAGTATTATGATTAATTAATATTTGTATTATTAAATACTGTTATTACTTTCGTTATTATTAAATTAAAAATTAAATATTAACATGAGTGTTATTATTGTTATTATATATGAAATTTGATATGTAAGAATTATTATATTATTATTATTATTATTATTATTATTATCATCATTAATAATATTAATATTATTATTAGTAATATAGATAATATTATGGTTATCATTCTTATTATTAAACTTATTAATTAACATTAATATGATTGTTAGTATTCTATTAGTATCATTGTTATTATTGTTAATAGAATTAGTGATATTATTTTTATTATTATTATTAGTATTTATATTTTTATTAATATAATTATAATTATTAATTATTAATATATTCTTTATACAAAATCATATATATATAAATTTAGGATCAGAATCTGTTTTAAGTAACAATCAAATTGTTTGTGATTTTGTTTATATTCCAAAATTCGTTGCATAACATGCACCTTTCCTGTTAAACCCACCTTTACTACTACTTAATAATACATAACAAGTGAAAGATATAAAAACAGACACTACACGAATAATCTTAAATGTCACCATCTTTCCTGTCAACTCTATTTTCCTCCGTGATTTATGGTCGCCCAACTAAAAGATAAACGGGAAAAAGAAGGTGTCGGTTTCAGACTGGAGTATAAATCAAGTGATTATCTTCTTACTTGATAAAATTATCTATCTTCTTCCTCGCACCATAATCTTGTCTCAAACCCGTCACAACTATCATCGTGTTCTTTCAAGACAACTTCTTCTGCTTCATATCACTTGACCCACAACCATCTCACCATCTCACTCACTTTATCTCCCTCCCTCAACCGTAAACTACCACCATCAAAGTCACCACTAAGTCATCACTATTTTCATTATATCAACCAACGAAGATCACCATGTTCAACCACCATTCGAACATCACAACAATCACGATAACATCTTCCTGTCGTTGCTATATAGCTGCTACTAATCGTTTTCTGTTACAGCAACCTTCACCCTACCTCCACCCCTCTCTCGCTCCCTCTCGCTCTTTCAATTTTTCTGTATCTTTACATAAAACCATCACAAGACCACAAATGATTTTATACTCCTGCTGAGAATCGAAGCCCTACAACAAACCTACATGATTAATCATCAGACCGAGACCCAAACACCACCAAGAGCAACCACCTCTCAAACCTACTTCCAATCGTGAATACCACCATACTTTTTTTTCCTGCTGTGTATTCAGGTGTAGACAACAGACTACCACTCGCTCTGTCTTCTCTCTATCCTTTGCAAAAGCCACGAAGGTCATCCATGTGCAAATGCTTCGTTTTTCTAGTATTTGGTACGTATTAAAACGAATGCTATTGAGCTAAAATTCAAACGTATTAGGTTAGGATCTTGCAAGTGGGACGGCTTAGGAGTTAATGGCAGACAAAGTTATCTTCACAAGTTAGTGGGTGACTTTTCTTTTGCAATATGACAGACAAATTCCATAAACAAATAAACCCCACAATCCCTATTAATTAGATTTTTCAGTTTAAATTTCTGGACTTTTGTAACTGTGAGGCCACCGCAGTATATATATATATATCTTGGGCCAAGATTTAACTAGATACTTGGATTTCCTAATTGCTAAATGGGCCGTATTATTGGACACCTTATTTGTGAGGAGGACGGGTTATATATATATAACTAGTATCATGATAATAATAGTATTATGATGATAACTAAAGATTATGATGATGACTTAATGAGGTCGATGATCTTATGATGATGATAAAGACGATAATAATATGATCAGGGGATAATATTGAGAAGCGATAATGATTATAATAATGTGATTATAATGTCGATAATGGTGATGTATGGCGATAAAAGATGATACACATGATAATTAGATGCTATTATTTTATGAATGATGATTATAATGATGATCGTAAATGATGGGAAACTAGATGATGTTATGATAATTAAGACACGATGATGATGATAATAGCGATAAACGACGAAGGTTACGGGTATGATTATGATTGAGGATTATGATTTTTAATGATAGGTGATATAGGTGATATAATGAGAATAATAATTATGGTTAAGGATATTATCGGGTTAGCGGGACGTCGCGGGTTCAAACCCGGACTTGGGCATTTTCTTTTAGGACTACATCCTTGAGGTAGTTGCCTAATACTCATTATTAATATTATTATTATTATTATTATTATTATTATTGTTATTATTGTTATTATTATTATTATTATAATTATAATTATTATTATTATTATTATTATTATAAAGAAAAAAAAAACATTCTTATTATAGATACTATAACTATTATTATAAATATTTCATTATCATTAAAATTATCAACATTATTAAAATTACCATGATTTTTATCATAATTAGTGTTATTTTTTTATCATTTTTATTAGCATATTAAATAAAGATTTTCTATATTCAAATATATTTATGACATAAAATATAACTTCAGTAATATTTTTGTAATAAATATTAATTAGTAATTTAAAGTATATATAAAAAATAAATAAATAAATGTATCTAATTAAGTCACTAATGAAACGTATAATTTATTAAAATAACATTTATATCACTAAATTTGTTCGATCACAATTATATGTGTTAATCTATATATAATTAATATAGGTTCGTAAATTCGAGGCCAATCCTACACTTGTTAAATGACGTTATATGTATTTTTACTACAAAATACAGTATGGTGAGTTTCATTTGCTCCCTTTTTAATTGCTTTTGCAATATATATTTTTGGGCTGAGAATACATGCGCTGCTTTTATAAATGTTTACAAAATAGACACAAGTACTTAAAAATATATTCTACGTTAAGTTGTACCACTGGCATATTTCCCTGTAGCTTGGTAACTACTATTTACATGGGTATTGTAAACGCGAATCCTGTTGATAGATCTATCGGGCCTGACAACCCCAACCGGACTGGACGACCAGTATTCAACGGTTGCACAGTACTTCGTTTTGGTGACTACACTTGGTACGGTGTAGTGAGATTTCATAATAAAGGGAATATGCGACGTTGATTAAATGTTAAGTATGGTTACCAAGTGCTCAACCACTTAGAATGCTTTACATACACTTGCGAGTGTATTATGTTTATAAATATGAAATCTTGTGGTCTATTAAAATAATGGAAATGATTGTTATGATAAATCTATGAACTCACCAACCTTTTGGTTGACACTTTTAAGCATGTTTATTCTCAGGTACGAATTAAGTCTTCCGCTGTGCATTTGCTCATTTTAAGGACATTACTTGGAGTCGATCATCGCAATGGGACCAGATGTTGATGACTTCGTCCAGGGGGATAAGGACGGGTCGTCACAGTTAGGATACATTAGTGAGTCTGGACTTCGACCGTGTTTTTTTTTTTTTTAAAAACGATTGCTTAACACTTTTGTTGGAAACTATATATTATTAACATGTAAATATTATGTGATATATTAACCTCATAATGTGTTTGATATTGTGTGATAGATGTCTACCACTAGTACAAATCCATCGATTCACCTAATAATAATGAAGAGTCGAATATATTTTGGGAAGATTCACAAATTCCCGAAGAGGAACCGGAAGAAGAGGAACCGGAAGAGGAGGACCGGAAGAGGAGGAACCGGAAGAAGAAGAGGTTCCGGAGGACGAAATATTGATACCTATAGTAAATCGATTAAATAAAAGAAAATCCTCAACCAACGGACCAAAGTTAATAATGGTCAATGGTGTTTCAGCCAAGGAAGCAAAATATTGGGAAGATTATCAATTTTTCGATGAATCGGATCCCGATGAGGATTCCGATGATGTTATAGAAATTACCTCGACCCAATTTAATAAATCGAAAGAAAATAATAAGGGAAAAGGTATAAAAATAGAGAAATCCGATTCCAACCCCGATGAACTTTATATGTATCGGCAACATCCGTATTTCCTAAAATGTAACAATGACCCGGGAACCTCTAAACCACCAGGTTTTTCTAAACCATTGTGGAAAACGACGGCTCGTATTAGAGGAACACCATATATTCCTAGAAAATTAGGAAAACGAACCAAGTCTAAAGAAGAAGAAACCAGTTATTTAGATTATAGGGTTGTAATCATGTTGTGTATTATATGTATTGTAATGTGCTTGTACTTTTATGTTCTATGTAAAAATTGCTTGTATTGTTTGTTAATTATCTTTTATAAATCTAATCCTTGTCTATTTTACAGTATAAAAACAAAATGGACGTTAAGTTTAGACAACCGAATATTTTAGAAGACCTACCAGAGGATATGATTGAGGAAATCTTGTCTAGAGTCGGTCAGAATTCATCAGCACATTTAGTTATGGCGAAATTAACTTGTCAAACATTTGAAAGATTTTCCAGAAATGCCTTAGTTTATAAAAGGCTTTCCTTTGATAGGTGGGGTATATCACATTGGGGAGACCGTAAGTTACGCCGTGTTTTCTTTAAAGCGTTAAATGCGGGGAACCCAAATGCAATTTTACGCTACGGGTTAAGAACCTATTTTGACTCAACATATCCCAACATAGGATTTCGTGAATTAGAAAGAGCTTCTAACATGCAACATAAAGAAGCATGTTATGCTTACGGGTTAGTGATGTTCGCTTCTTACCAAAGTGAGAAAAAGAACATCGGATTGCAACTTTTAAATAAAACCCTTCCCACAAGTGACGGATTCAGTAGTTGGGGTGAGAAACAAGGTTTTTAGATTATTACGGGGCTGTTGGAAATTACGAAACCCTCGTCCTTTTGACGACATTACAACATGCTGTCTTGTCAACGGTCACAACGATTATGTTCCACAAGACCAAGGATGGGAAGTAGTCTTAGTAAAACCAGAATTCATGACTTGTTTCTGGACGTATGAATTATGTGTCTTTATTGCCTTTGTTGAACGACTTGTGTATTAACTAGAATTGTTTTCACAAATGTTGTGTATCAGAGTTTTTATGTGCTATATTTCATGCTATATGTAAAATAGCGGTATTGTAAGTTTGCAAAATATTGTATAAAAGTTTGAATGTGAAATATTATTATAATCAGTTTTTCATATAGAATTGTAGTAGTTGAATTGTATGTTAGCTACTAAGTATGAACTTAACGGGTAGGTATTACCCGAATTAAAACTTATAAAACGCTAATAAGAAGAAAAAGCTTTTATAAATGAGTTCATATTATGCTACGGAATACTATTGACTACTCTTAATATTCTATATGATTAACTTAATTCTTTTGGCTATTTTTGAAGGAAATGGCACCGACTACTCGTCAGAACTTGAACATGAGTGAGGAAGACTTCCGTGCTTTCCTTGCAGCAAATATAGCCGCAGTACAGGCTGCAATGCAAAACAACAATAACTCAGGGTCTAGCAGTGGAGTTAACTCCACAGGAAACCGTGTAGGATGCTCCTACAAGGCTTTCACTGCCTGTAAACCTCTGGAATTCGATGGAACTGAAGGACCAGTCGGACTGAAACGATGGACCGAAAAGGTCGAATCTCTGTTTGCTATAAGCTAATGTGCTGAGGAAGATAAGGTAAAGTACGTCACGCATACCTTTACAGGTACGGCGTTAACATGGTGGAATACCTATCTCGAACAAGTGGGACAAGATGCTGCTTACGCACTACCGTGGTCAGCATTCAAACATTTGATGAACGAACAGTACCGTCCCAGAAACGAAGTCAATAAGCTCAAGACAGAGCTTAGAGAATTACGAACGAAGGGATTCGATATCACCACATATGAACAACGATTCACCGAGTTGTGTTTATTGTGCCCAAGAGTGTTCGAAGATGAAGAAGAGCAGATCGATGCGTTTGTAAAGGGGTTACCAGAGAGAATTCAGGAGGATGTGAGTTCAAGCACTCCCACTTCAATGCAAAAGGCAAGCTGAATGGCTCACAAACTTATAAACCAGATCGAGGGAAGGATTAAAGAGCAGGCGGCCGAGGAGGCCAAAATGAAACAAGTCAAGAGAAAGTGGGAAGAACCCAGTGACAAGAGTCACAATTTCAACAATCAACACCACAATCACAACCACAATCGCACCATTTTTCGCAACAACAAACGCAACAAAAACCATTCCGACAACAACAACTACAACAATTATCCCAACAATAATACCAACTGCAACAACAAAAATTCCAACAACAATCTCAATAACAACACTGGTAATCAAAATCAGAAAATTCCGTATCTGAGGTGTGAAGGGTATCATCCAACTACTTTTTGTCCAGCAACATGTACTAAATGTAATAGAAAGGGTCATGATACAATGAAGTGTGAAATTTATGGACCATCGGGTAAAGGAACAAGTAATGCAAACATTATTTGTTTTGGATACGGGAAGAAGGGCCACTACAAAACTGCGTGTCCAAACCAGGGAAATAATAATGGGCAAAGCCGTGGGAGAGTTTTTAACATTAATGTGGAAGAAGCGCAGGAAGACCCGGAGCTTGTTACGGGTACGTTTCTTATCGATGAAAAACTTGCTTATGTTTTATTTGATTCGGGTGCGGATAGAAGTTATATGAGTAGAGATTTTTGTGCTAAATTAAGTGGTCCATTGACGCCTATGAATAATAAATTTTTACTCGAATTAGTAAATGGTAAATTAATTTCGGCAGATAAAATATGTCGGAATCGAGAAATTAAACTGGTTTGCGAAATGTTTAAGATCGATTTGATACCAGTAGAGTTAGGGAGTTTTGATGTGATAATCGGCATGGACTGGTTGAAAAAGGAGAGAGCGGAAATCGTATGTTACAAAAATGCAATTTGCATTGTACGAGAAAAAGGAAAACCTATAATGGTGTACGGAGAAAAGAGCAACGCGAAGCTAAATCTTATTAGTAATTTGAAGGCAAAAAAACTAATAAGAAAAGGTTGCTATGCCTTTCTAGCACACATCGAAGAAGTCAAACCCGAAGAAAAGAACATCAATGATGTTCCCGTCGCAAAAGAATTTCCCGATGTACTTCCGAAAGTATTACCGGGACTACCTCCACATCGATCTGTTGAATTTCAAATAGATCTCGTACCAGGAGCTGCACCAATAGCTCGTGCTCCATACAGACTCGCACCCAGTGAAATGAAAGAACTCCAAAGCTAACTAAAAGAACTTTTAGAGCGTGGTTTTATACGATCAAGTACATCACCATGGGGAGCTCCTGTTTTGTTTGTCAAAAAGAAGGATGGTACATTCAGGTTGTATATCGACTACCGAGAGTTGAACAAACTTACCATCAAGAATCGTTATCCACTACCAAGAATCGATGACTTATTTGATCAACTACAAGGTTCGTCAGTTTATTCGAAGATTGATTTACGTTCTGGGTATCATCAAATGCGGGTGAAGGAAGATGATATTCCAAAGACTGCTTTCAGGACGCGTTATGGTCATTACGAGTTTATGGTTATGCCATTTGGGTTGACTAACGCACCAGCTGTGTTCATGGACCTCATGAACCGAGTGTGTGGACCATACCTTGACAAGTTTGTCATTGTATTTATCGATGACATACTTATTTACTCCAAGAATGATCAAGAGCACGAAGAACATTAAAGAGAAAAGTTCTAGAGTTGTTGAGGAAATAAAAACTATACGCTAAGTTTTCAAAGTGTGCATTTTGGTTGGAAGAAGTTCAATTCCTCGGTCACATAGTGAACAAAGAAGGTATTCAAGTGGATCCGGCAAAGATTGAAACAGTTGAAAAGTGGGAAACCCCGAAAACTCCGAAGCATATATGCCAATTTTTAGGACTGGCTGGTTACTACAGAAGGTTCATCCAAGATTTTTCCAAAATAGCAAAACCCTTGACTGCATTAACGCATAAAGGAAAGAAATTTGAATGGAAGGATGAGCAGGAGAAAGCGTTTCAATTGTTGAAGAAAAAGTTAACTACGGCACCTATATTGTCATTGCCTGAAGGGAATGATGATTTTGTGATATATTGTGATGCCTCAAAGCAAGGCCTCGGTTGTGTATTAATGCAACGAACGAAGGTAATTGCTTATGCGTCCAGACAATTGAAGATTCACGAGCAAAATTATACGACTCACGATTTGGAATTGGGCGCTGTTGTTTTTGCATTAATACCTTCGAGGCACTACTTATATGGGGTCAAAAGTATCATATATACCGACCACAAAAGTCTCCAACATATATTTAATCAGAAACAACTGAACATGAGGCAGCGTAGGTGGATTGAGTTATTGAATGATTATGATTTCGAGATTCATTACCACCCGGGGAAGGCAAATGTGGTAGCCGACACTTTGAGTAGAAAGGACAGAGAACCAATGCGGGTAAAAACTATGAATATAATTATTCGTACTAACCTTACTACTCAAATAAAGGAGACCCAACAGGGAGTTGTAAAAGAAGGAAAGTTGAAGAATGAAATACCCAAAGGATCGAAGAAACATCTTAATATTCGGGAAGACGGAAAACGGTATAGGGCTGAAAGAATTTGGGTACCTAAGTTTGGAGATGTGAGAGAAAAGGTACTTAAGGAAGCACATAAAACCGGATATTCAATACATCCCGGAGCGGGAAAGATGTACAAAGATCTCAAGAAACACTTTTGGTGGCCGGGTATGAAAGCCGATATTGCTAGATACGTAGGAGAATGTTTGACATGTTCTAAGGTCAAAGCTGAACATCAGAAACCATCAGGTCTACTTCAACAACCCGAAATTCTAGAATGGAAATGGGAAAACATTACCATGGATTTCATTACTAAATTGCCAAGGACTGCAAGTGGTTATGATACTATTTGGGTAATAGTCGATCGTCTCACCAAGTCAGCACACTTTTTGCCAATGAGAGAAGATGATAAAATGGAGAAGTTGGCAAGATTATACTTGAAGGAAGTTATCTCAAGACATGGAATACCAATCTCTATTATCACTGATAGAGATGGCAGATTTGTTTCAAGGTTTTGGCAGACATTACAACAAGCATTGGGACCTCGTCTAGACATGAGTACTGCCTATCATCCACAAACCGATGGGCAGAGTGAAAGGACGATACAGACTCTTAAAGACATGCTACGAGCATGTGTTATTGATTTTGGAAACGGTTGGGATCGACATCTACCATTAGCAGAATTTTCCTACAACAACAGTTACCACTCGAGTATCGAAATGGCACCGTTCGAAGCACTTTATGGTAGAAAGTGCAGATCTCCAATTTGTTGGAATGAATTGGGGGATAGACAGATTACGGGTTCGGAGATAATCCAAGAAACTACAGAGAAAATCATCCAAATTCAACAACGATTGAAAACTGCTCAGAGTCGACATAAAAGCTACGCGGACCTTAAAAGGAAAGATATAGAATTTGAAATTGGGGAGATGGTCATGCTTAAGGTTTCTCCTTGGAAAGGCGTTGTTCGATTTGGTAAACGGGGGAAACTAAATCCAAGATACATTGGACCATTCAAGATTTTAGATCGTGTCGGACCAGTAGCCTACCGACTTGAATTACCTTAACAACTCGCCAATGTACATAATACCTTTCACGTCTCGAATCTGAAGAAGTGCTTAGCTAAAGAAGATCTCGCTATTCCTTTAGACAAAATTAAAATCAATGAAAAACTACAATTCATTAAAGAACCCGTCGAGATAATGGATCGTGAGATTAAAAGGCTCAAGAAAAATAAGATACCGATCGTCAAGGTTTGATGGAATGCTCGTAGGGGACCCGAGTTCACCTGGGAGCGTGAAGATCAAATGAAGCTGAAATACTCGTACCTATTTCCAGAAGATTCATCAACACCTTCAACAGCTTAAAATTTCGGGATGAAATTTATTTAACGGGTAGGTACTGTAGTGACCTGAACTTTTCCATGTTTATATATATTAAATGAAATTGGTATATTTACATGATTAAATGTTTTCAACATGTTAAGCAATCAAACTTGTTAAGACTTGATTAAATGAAATAAGTTTCATATAGACAATTGATCACTCAAGTTGACCGACGATTCACGAACGTTACAAATTTGTAAAAACTACATGTTGTGGTATATATAGACATATATATATGGTTGACATGAGATTATGATGAGTAAGTATCTCACTAAGTATATTAACAATGTGTGATATACATAAGAAATAAGACTACTAAGTTAAGAAACTCGAAATGATATATATAACGATTATCGTTATGATAACATCTACTAAATACATATGTATCATATTAAGATATTGATACACTATATTTAACATGATAAAATGATATTTAAATATATCATTAAGTGTGTTAACAATGAACTACATATGTAAAAACAAGACTACTAACTCAAGAATTACGAAACGAGACTTATATGTAACTGATGTGTGCGTGGGGTACTAGGAAATAGTATTATTTTTACAACGAAATACTATTAAATACGATACAATTTTACACAAGATATTTATTTATTTATAGAATGGATATACCTAAACCTTGCTACAACACTTATAGGCAGTGTACCTAATCGTACAGTAGTGTAGTTTTTAGTAAGTCAGGTTCGTCCACAGGGAACTCTTAAACAAGCTTAACGCTATAATTTTAAAAACTATATTTGTAAAAATACAAAAATATTTATAAGTAGTATTATTATTATAAAAGGGGTTTTTACCATTTAATGACCGGTTTGTCGATTTTAAAACTTAAGTCGCAGTTAAAACCTAATGTAAAATATTAAAAATAAAAGATTTAATTTAAAGCGTAAAGTAAATAACGATAATGAAATTGCGATAAATAAAAGTGCGATAATTAAAAGTGCAATTAAATACAATGACAATAAATAAAAGTGCGATAATTAAAAGTGCAATTAAATACAATGACAATAAATAAAAGTGCGATAATTAAAAGTGCAATTAATTATAAAATAAAGGAAATTAAATATGAAATAAAGGAATTATGCTTATTTAAACTTCCATAATCATGATGTTTGACGTGTTGTTTTTAGTTTATTCCCATGGGTTAATTGTCCTTTATCCTGGATTATTCGATATGTCCATACGGATTTGTCCATAATAGTCCATCAGTCATAAATATAAAGTGCGAAAGTCTTCGTCAAATTATTCTTATTCCCGAAGTCAAATATTCCAACTAATTGGGGATTCGAATTGTAACAAGGTCTTAATACTTTGTTTAATAAAATCACCAGGTTATCGACTGCGTGTAAACCAAGGTTTTACTACTTTGTTAACAATTACACCAATTACCCTTGAATGTAATCCACCCCTGTTTCAACAAGTCTATTAACTATTAATCCAGTTCTGTATCCGGTAAAATGAACAATTATTGGTATTTATAGATATCCCGCCCACCGTACCCAGTCAAGCGTATGTGGTTATATATAAATACGTCAAATTATAAGTCTATATATTAATTTAACGAGGTATCGTTTAGTTAATATAAAACCCATTAATAGCCCATAGTCTAATTTCCACAAGTGTCGTTCTTTTATCCAAACTCCAATTATGGTACAAAGCCCAATTACCCAATCTTAATATTTTTAGCCCAACATCATGATTACTTCATCTCAAATAAGCATAATAATAACTTAGCTACGAGACATTAAATTAAAAATAACATTAACCATAACTTATAGTGATTAAAAATAGCGTAGCGTTACACGGACAGAATTTCGACTTACACCCTTACAACATTCGCTAACATACCCTTATTATTAGAATTTAAAATTAAAATTAAAATTAAAATTAAAATTAAAATTAAAATATAAATATAAATATATTTACGTATATAGATAGAGAGATGGATGGATATATGGTAAAAGATCAACCAAAACTGCGAAATTTATAGGGTGTCGCCTGGATTTCAGGGCCATGCGATCGCATGGTTTTTGTTCTTCCAGGCCATGCGATCGCATGGCCAGCTGGGAGAACTCAAAAGTCTTTAAAAACGTGGGCTGCTTATTTATTTATTATATAATATAATATATATAATTAAATATAATTATATATATATATATTATATTATATTCTTGTACTCCGTTGACTTGTAATTTTAGCTCCGTTGCGTGCGGCGTTGATAGTTGGTTCATGTCTCGGTTTCGAATTTTCGAACGTCCTTGCGTACAATTTAATATCTTGTATTTTGCATTTCGCATCTTGTACTCTTGTAATTTTGAGACGTTTCTCATCAATAATTTGAACCATTTTGATTGTACTTTGTACTTTTGAGCTTTTTGGTCGTTTGCGTCTTCAATTCGTCGAATCTGTCTTTTGTCTTCACCTTTTATTATTTAAACGAATATCACTTGTAAATAGAACAATTGCAACTAAAAGCTTGTCTTTCTTGAGGGATAATGCTATCAAATATATGTTCGTTTTTAGCATTATCAAATATTCCCACACTTGAGCGTTGCTTGTCCTCAAGCAATATAGTCTTGAAATAAAACTACAAGAATCACTTCTTTATTCTTCACACTTTGTACATCAGTGATTTTTATACGGCGGTATAAACAATGGTAGTAACGATGTGTTTTACAGTCCCACATGACTATGAAAAGTTAGATCCATTAAGGAAATTGGATCTTTATGAAAACATTTGATATTTAGAAAATTCAATCTAGTTTTTACCCTAGATAAGTTTTCCGGAATAACCCTTCACCAGTGATTGCAAATTATTTTTGTGGGTTTGGTGGGTTTCAGATTTGAAAACTTTAGCTCAAAACTTGCGGTTTTGTGTCACCCACTTGCTATCCTTGTATTGGGAAAGCAACACGTCCAGTATACTTGCTCCGTATATTACCCTTCGGTAAACTACCATCCGGTTGTAAAGGAAAGCGTTGAACAAGCAACTGTTAAGGCAATGTCCCCTGACATGCTTTTATTTATGGCCTATAACGTGTCGGATGCAATTACTATCCTTGGTAGGAGCAATAGTAAAGCTCACCCTTATAATTTTTCGGTCTGACACAAGGTCCTGTCTTTGACCATGCTATGCAACCACCGTTCTTACGGTTGACACCCGATTTGGTTCAGGTGACCTAATGAATTCCAGGTGAATTCCTAGGATTTTATGTTCAATGGTAATGAACGCATTAAAAATAGGTTTTCAGAAAACAAATCGGTTTGTAATTTTGATCAAAATATTTTCTCGTTCAAGCTCGAGTTTAGATATCATTGAATTCCATGAGTTTGTAATTCTCAATCTTTAATGTCAATCTCTAGGATTGAGTAATATCAGGCTTAAAAGCTGATTTTTGATCTTTTAAGGAGATTATCCTTTCTGGGGATCTGGTTCATTAGTCTTATCCAGCTAATTTACACGGCGTCCTCCCCATTTTACAAGACAGATTCTCTCATGGTTAGGATAAGTCTGACCACTTGGCGAACCTGTTTGATGCTGAGGTTCGTGAATTTCCTGCTGATTTTAGTGATGACTTTTCTAGATTTTTCGTCAACCTACAGCTGGTCTGGACGACAACTTCATGACCTAAATCAAGAAGCGCGTTTCTTTTTCGGAAGACTTTACTTCCTTTTAATGATGAAATTGATTCATCGTGTAGATCCATCTTTCTTCCAAATATATTACAATTTTCCGGGTAAAATGGTTAATTTTGTCCAAAACAAAAGTATCTTTGCACAAAATATGTGATATATGTTTTAAAGAACTTGGTAAATTTTTCCACACTTGGCTTTTATTTTTCTTTTTATTGTTCTCTATTCCATTTTAAATGAATTCTTACATTTTAGGTTGTTTCTCAATTTATGTCCTTTCCGAGGTAACAATAATTTCGGTGTTGACACCTAGTTTTATCGTTCATAAATATGTATCAACATGATTTTGAATTCATTTAATTGAAAATTTTGAAAAATTTTACTAGAAATGGGTAGTCAGTATATAAGACTAGGGATGTTCTTTATTATCAGAGAGCACTAGATTCTAATACAACTAATGCGTTACTAGTACTTTTAATGGTAACCAAGTGTTAAATTTAAAATTTTTAAAATCCGAAAGAATTTAACCCCTTCCCACACTTAAGATCTTGCAATGCCCTCATTTGCAAGAAATCAGTAACAATTTAAATTATTGAGGGTGATTAGCGTAGAAAAATGATTAAATTTTACCAAGTTTCCAAACGTATTGGCGTTTGTTTTTTTTTTTTTGGCATACTTTAATTCAATAAGATTAAAAATAATGATAATAAAAGTTCTCGTCCGTCCCTTGGGTAGAGCAATTTCGGTTCAACGACCTAGCCTTCAACTCACGACGAATTTTAAATATCAAATTTTAACTTAGTGAAATAAAGTAAATTTTTGTTTTTAAATTCACACCAAACTAATATTTAAAATGCATAAAATTAAAAATTAATATAAATATCATTAATATTTTTAGTTTTACAAACTTATATTGAAAATATTAATTTTTAAAATATTTACAAACTTAATTATATTGATTTTAAAAGTTTACAATAATAATTTAATATTAATGTATTAATAAACAAAGTAAAAATAAAATTAAAAATCATTTTGGTCTTTTATCCTACTTTAATCAATCAAATATTATCAAAAATGTACGCCCCTCTTTTCGGTAAAGTAATTTTGGCTATATTACCTAGTTTTACTCTTGACGAATTTTTGAAATATTTTAGGTTGATTGATTAAAGATATTTATACCTTAAGAATAAACGGTAAATTTCGCAGTGATGTAATAAATTTTTGTATGATATCAATAATTTCGGTCGCAAAACCTAATTTTATTGAATACCAATTTAATACTTTATAGCGAACAATTTAGCGTTTATTATCAAAAGGTTAAAAATAATAAAAATAAAAACTGTACATACTTACCTGTGAGATAGAATTCTCAGTGACCTGCTTTAGCCCACTCATAAGATAGTCGGAGTAATTGGTTTTCCATAGCTACATAGGCGTAACCTCGAGCATTTAATGTTTTTTCTTCGAAACATATGAACGGTCCATCTCTGCATAAAGTAACGAATTCGGTATTGGAATATGTCTGATTAATCGAGCATTTTCCTTCGTGTGACCATTTTCCGCATTTGTGACATTTTTCAAGGTGTCGTGCTCTTCTTTTCGCTGCAGATTTTGATTTTCCTTTACCAAACTTTAACTTATTATTTTTGTTCCTGGATTCTTTTCTTACTCCGTCCAATTTACCTCTGATTAATGATACTATTTCATTTGGAAGGGTGTCATTATTTCGTTTAGTGATTAAAGCGTGTAGCATTAGACCATGGTTTAATTCACAGGAAGTCTTCATCTCGTAAAACCTAAAAAAAATAAAAATTCAGAACGGGAGGAGAAGACTAGTTCTTTAGGGTCTGCTAGGGAAAGACCATTCGGATTCCATTCTCGAGAACTACACGAAAACAGAAAATCTAACTCTAACAGAAATACATATTACCCTAAAAAGATTAGAACCTCCCCACACTTAGTTGAAATTGTGATTAACGTTATTTCCAATTGGATCATCAACAACTTGTATATCTTTGACTTTTACTTCAATCCATTTGTTGATTTCCTCCGTTACTTTCACAAATTCAACTAACATTGCCTTTTCTTTTGGCGATAAATTGGATACTAATCGGTTACATAATTTAAAGTTTCCCTTAATCTTAGCATCGTGAATCCGTTTATAAAGTTTCTTCATTGAATTGTTAAAAACGGGTTCATCTAATTTCGTATCATCAACGGGGTTCTTTGTGATTGGATCATCATTAAGTATTTCTTCATCTTCCCCACACTTATGCATTTTTATTGGTTTAACAGTTTTGGTTGGTGAAACAACCCAACCCGTATTCCATACGATAAAATTTTTTTGTAATGATACACATTTACGCGCCAATAAAATATGTAAACCAATCCACAAGTTTCATTTAAACGTTCAACAATTTAAATGTTTACAAAAGGCACGAAGGCCATTAATTAAGTTCAATACAAGATGACCCACTACAACGATAGTTTATAATCCAAATGACCCTTTGAGCATGGTTTGGGACTAAACTACCCAAAACGTTAGGCCAACTTTCAAACTTCAACAAAACATCATCAAAGGCCACCTAGTGCCCGATAACCCCTTTGCCCTTATCCGCACCTGCAACTAAAAAGATAAACAACGAGAGGGGTAAGCTAATGCTTAGTGAATGCAATAATTATACATGTTCATATATAACCTACTTACTTGCAATCACTTACACAATACCGCATACAAGCTAGCTATTCGACAAACATGCAAACATCGTGCATAAACTACAATCCACAATTCACAAGGAGCTAGCAACCGACAATAGCATATAGTTCATAATTTAATATGCTAATTACACAATCACACAACCATGGTTAACCAATAGCAAAAAAGAATGGTACTCAAAATTCCCATCGGTGTTCATAACAACCGTTAGTGCACAACACATATATCACCAACTCTTGGACAACAAATATCCGTTCATAAGATCATTAGTGTACAACAAATATAACAACAATTTGCACAACACATATCCATTTAATAAACCGTTAGCATACAACACATATATTGCTAAATTAGACAACACATATCCGTTCATAAATCGTTAGTGTACAACACATATATCACTAACTAGGATAACACATATCCTTACGTACAAATAAGCACATCATATATGTACAAGTATACTTATTCCACTCACCTTGTCAAAAGGATGATGATTATGCACGTCCGAGCTTCAATGCAATGTACCTAAATCATTAAGTGCACATTCAATTTCACAACTAGTGGGACTAACCACAATACTCCCACTTGAGCATTTAATGACCCAATTTGCATTAAATGACTCAACTACTCACAACCGCCCATAAATGGCCAAGACTCGACTTTAATCACTAAGACTAGTGAATTAAAGTCTATTAATCTTCAATTAACACAAAACTTAGGGTAATCCATACCCATTTCATCTAATTAGGTCAACTAGTACATTTTGACCCATTTTATATTACTTAGACTCACAATAAAGTCAAACTTACCCATTTACACTTCTTTCATAAATCTTAAAGTGCATAGTGACTAACAACACCAATTGACACTTACAACCTCGAATCACAAGGCCAAAACCCTAAATAGTGGCTATTAGGGTTTCCTTACAACAACATAACCCAAACTCACTCATTTTACCCTCAAATGGGTCATACAAATCTCTAGTAACCCAAACCCTAGCCATTAACCAATTAAAACTTAAAACATAAAGTTAGAACTTACCAAGACTATCTTCTTGTAGCTAGTAACAAGGAGAACAACTTTAAATCTCGCTCCTAGGTTTGATTCACAAATCTCCAACTCCAAATCTCAAGATTAAACTAAGTGGGTTTTGTGTTTTGGGAGAGAAATTGGAAAGAAAATAGAATAGGAAATGAAATAAATGAACTAGTGGTGGAGGTTTGATGCTCCCATCAGATCCACATGTTAAATTACCAATTTACCCCTTAAATTTATTTAATTTGAGCGAAAATC
The DNA here is from genome assembly GCF_046630445.1 of Rutidosis leptorrhynchoides. NCBI lineage: Eukaryota > Viridiplantae > Streptophyta > Magnoliopsida > Asterales > Asteraceae > Rutidosis > Rutidosis leptorrhynchoides. Next base: position 292,292,567 of record NC_092337.1, on the reverse strand, counting down.
AGAGTCAGAACTGCTGAGGTGCCGCGGCGCGACCTAACGAAGGAAAAATGACCCCTTTTAACTTGACTTCTGATCTGGAATTGCTTTATATGCCGCGGCGCGGACCCAATTGTCGCGGCGCTGCCTAAGGCTGTAACTGGACAGTTCGATCGATTTTAAACAATTTTCGATTTTATTTGATTTGTACATTCCAAACCCGCTTCCTATATTCACCTAGCCTTCAATAATAGTCTCACAAGACTTAACGCTAAGCAAACCCATGATTAAACTTATACATGCACACATTATCAAGTATACATATATGTATATATATATATATATATATATATATATATATATATATATATTCATACATTTGTGCATAAGCTAACGAGTTATAAACGTACAAATGATTAAGTGAGCACGTTTCGATACGTACGGGAAAACGGGATGTTACAACTCTCCCCCACTTGAATCGGAGCGCGTCCTCGAGATCCAAGCCGCATGACAAGCTGGAAGATAAACCAATACGAACTCTTCGGGCTCCCAAGTAAATTCGGAACCTTTACTTCGACGCCATTGGACTTTAAAGGTCCTTACCTCTTTATGTCTCAACCTCTTGACCTTCTCATCGAGTATAGCGATCGGCTCCTCAATATACTCTAACTTATTGTTTAGCTCAATCTCGTCTAAAGGCACCCAAGATGAATCATCCGCAAGACACTTACGGAGATGGGAAACATGAAACGTATTATGGATCCCCGCAAGCTCTTCGGGTAATTCCAAACGATACGCTACTTCACCAACACGAGCTAAAACCTTAAATGGTCCAATAAACCGAGGAGCTAACTTTCCTCGTTTTCGAAATCGAATAATACCCTTCCTTGGTGAAACCTTAAGCATCACCATGTCACCTTCTTGAAATTCGATCGTTCGTCTACGCTTGTTGGCATACGACTTTTGCCTATCTTGAGCCTTTTTCAAATGCTCTCGAATAATATCAATTTTGCTATTCGTCTCTAAGACCAAATCGATACTCCCGATTTCCTTTTGTCCCAATTCACCCCAACAAATCGGGGTTCGACACCTACGCCCATAAAGCATCTCATATGGCGGCATCCCGATACTAGTATGATAACTATTATTGTACGAGGATTCCACCAAAGGCAAATGCTCATCCCAACTACCCCCGAAATCAATAATGCACGCTCGTAACATATCTTCCAAAGTTTGATTCGTACATTCGGTTTGACCGTCCGTTTGAGGATGATACGCCGTGCTCAACTTCAATTGCGTACCCATATCTTCATGAAACTTTTCCCAAAACCGAGATGTAAAACGGGTATCTCGATCCGAAATAATAGATATAGGAACACCGTGTCGAGAGATGACTTCCTTGATAAACAACTTATCCAAGGTCTCTGACGATATCGCTTCCCGAATGTGAAGAAACAAAGCACTTTTCGTCAATCGATCAATTATAACCCAAATCGAATCAAATTGGGTTCTCGCCGTTTTAGGTAACTTTGTGATGAAATCCATGGTAATGTGCTCCCATTTCCATTTCGAGATTTCTAACGGTTGTAACTTACCATACGGCTTTTGGTGCTCGGCCTTAACTTGCAAACATGTAACACATTGTTCAACATATTTTACAACATCACGTTTCATGCCCGGCCTCCAATAATCCTTTCGCAAATCATGATACATTTTCGTTGCGCCCGGATGAATGGAATACTTTGACTTATGTGCTTCATCAAGTAGCACCCGTCGGTAATCACCCATCTTAGGCACCCACACTCTTCCTTGAAAAGACAACAAACCACGCGAGCCCATAGTAATGAACTCCGATTGTCTCACAATTCGCTCCGCATGCTTGTTGTGAACATAAGCCTCTATTTGAATCACACCAAGTTTTTCCAGAAAATCGTTAGTAATAATCATACGTAACAATCCCAATCGTATCGCCGGGTGATGACTCTTTCAACTTAACGCATCCGCGACCACATTCACCTTGCTCGGATGATAAAGTATTTGACAATCATAATCTTTCACCACGTCCATCCACCTACGTTGACGATAATTCAAATCTCGTTGATTAAAGAGATGTTTCAAACTCTTATGATCCAAATATATCGTACTCTTGACACCATACAAGTAGTGGCGCCAAATTTTCAACGCATGCACCACCGCCGCCAACTCAAAATCATGAGTCGGATATCTCGTTTCATGTTCCTTTAATTGTCGAGAGGCGTAAGCAATGACTTTACCTCTTTGCATTAGAACACACCCGAGCCCATTTAACGACGCATCACAATAAACCGTCATATCTTCCACCCCTTCCGGCAAAACTAACACCGGAGCTTGACACAACTTCTCTTTTAACAATTGAAAAGCAATTTCTTGCTCGTTCTCCCAATTAAACCACGCGTTCTTCCTTGTCAATTTTGTTAATGAAGAAGCGATCTTAGAAATGTCTTGGATAAACCGACGATAATAACCGGCCAATCCGAGAAAACTTCGGACTTCCGTAGGCGTAGTCGGTTGTCTCCAACTCTTCACCGTCTCAATCTTCCCCGGATCTACTTGAATACCGTCCTTGTTCACAATGTGGCCAAGGAATTGAACCTCCCTTAGCCAAAATTCACATTTGGAGAACTTGGCATACAACTTCTCCTTTCTTAACGTCTTCAATACTTCACGCAAATGACGTTCATGTTCGTTCATACTCTTCGAGTAGACTAGTATGTCGTCAATGAACACAATCACCGACTTGTCCAACATAGATTGGCACACTCGGTTCATAAGGTCCATGAATGCCGCCGGTGCATTCGTAAGACCAAAAGGCATAACTACAAACTCAAAATGCCCATAATGCGTTCGAAAAGCCGTTTTCTCTATGTCTTCCTCACGGACCCGCACTTGATGATAGCTGGACCGTAAGTCAATCTTAGAAAAATACGTTGCGCCTTGGAGTTGGTCAAACAAATCGTCAATCCTAGGTAATGGATAGCGAATCTTGATCGTCACTTTGTTCAACTCCCGATAATCGATGCACATCCGCATACTTCCATCTTTCTTTTTCACAAACAAGACCGGAGCACCCCATGGCGAGGAGCTCGGTCGAATGAAACCCTTTTCAAGCAACTCTTGGGTTTGATTTAACAACTCTTGCATTTCTGTCGGTGCTAAACGATAAGGAGTTTTAGCAATGGGGGTAGCCCCCGGAACCAACTTAATGCGAAATTCTACTTGTCTTTCCGCCGGAACACCCGGTAACTCGTCCGGAAAAACGTCTTCGAATTCACTAACCACCGGAATTTCACGAATGGGTGGTGGCTCATCACAAGTATCCACAACATGGGCAAGATAAGCCATGCCACCACTAACAAGAAAACGATGTGCCCGTGCAAAAGAACATATCAGCACAAATCTTCTTTGTTTATCGCCGTGAATAATTAACTCTCCCCCACTTGGGGCCTTTACACGAATAAATTTTTCGTGACATGCAATATCGGCTCTATTATGATCGAGCCAATCCATACCCACAATGATATCAAAATCGCCCAAAGTCATAGGAATGAGATCAATTTTAAAGTTTTCGGCACCAAACACAACATCACAATTTTTACATACGTCAACCACTAGCACCGTCTTGCCGTCCGCTAATTCGACTTCTACCGGACGACTTAACTTAGCCAATAGCTTATTAAGTTTAGGTACAAATCGAGGTGACACAAAAGACAAATTTTCACCACTATCAAATAGAATCCTTGCCGGATTAGAGTTAACCATGAAAGTACCTGAGACAACTTCGTTCGATTGTTTGGCTTCATCATTGGTCATCAAATAATTTCGACCTCTAGCCGTACCCGCCGCCTTTTCTAACCGCTTAACATTATCATTGCGCAACTCGGGACACTCGGGCCTCTTGTGCCCTTCTTTACCACAATTGAAACAAGTAAATTTGGGTGTGGAAGGTGAGTTGGGGCAATCACGAGAGACGTGACCTTTTTGCCCACAAGTATAGCAAGTGGGTACATGACCACCGGAGCCACCTTTCTTCACACTATTAACACTTTCGGAGCCCTTCTTGTTCTTTTTGTTGGAAAATCTCGATTGATTCGAATTCTCGAACTTCCTCTTACCAAAAGTAAAACTACTCTTTCTCAACACAAGCGCTTCAAAACCCTTCGCCATATTGAACAATTCATCAAAGCTCTTCACTAGTTCACACTAATTTTCTCTTGATAATTATCATTCAAGATCCTATAAAAATCTTTCTTCAACATTTTATCATTCCCGACATACTCCGGGCAAAATTGGGTCTTGGACAAAAACACGGATTTGAGAGTGTTCAAATCCATCGACCCTTGCCTCAAGGAACGTAACTCGTCCTTAAGCCTAGTTAGATCGGCCGAAGTTCGGTACTCATCAAAAAACTCTACCTTAAATTCATCCCAAAAAAATCCATGCATTATTCTTCACCATAAACTTGGATTTTCGCATCCCACCATAGCTTAGCGTCACCCCTTAACATGCTACAATCATACCTTGTCTTCTTATCAAGAGGACATTCACAAGTACAGAAAGCCCCCTCCATATTGGAGATCCATCGGGCACTCTTGAGAGGGTCTCGTTCACCTCAAAGGTTGGAGGTTGAGAATCCTTAAAATTTTTATAAAAGAAGTCCCGTCTCCCCACATTATCCTCTTGATGAACGGCCTTCACTTGCTCCTTGACTACATTGACTAATTGCTCATCAATCGTATCTAGAAACATTTTCTTAACATCCTCGAGGAACTCCGCCTTTTGACGTTTAAAGATGGCCTCAACTTTGGCTGTGAACTCAACGTCCTCACTCGTACCCCCATTTTCGGTGTCGTGTCTGTTTCTCATCTTCATTCTATAAAACGGAAAAGATTAAACAATGAACGAACAAAAGGACATAACACGTATGTATATACGTATACCCCACACTACTCCATCTTACTCAAAAATCGTCGTACATTACTTGTTTGACATGATTTGCACCCGTAACAATGGTAGCTAATCATTGTTACGCGAACACGTCGCATTAACTCGCTAGTACAATGTCCATCTCGCTTGATGATTGCTAAACATAACACAATTCAATTAGCACGAGGTTAGTTCACATAAACCAAAGTACTAACAATTCCTGATTTGACCCAAAGTCCTACAAGTCCCGCATAAAAGCGCATACACAATAAAGTCTAAGTCTAGGCACCTATCTCAAGTCACCTAATTCCCTTAGACCATGCTCTGATACCACTTGAAACAACCCAACCCGTATTCCATACGATAAAATGTTTTTGTAATGATACACATTTACGTGCCAAAAAAATATGTAAACCAATCCACAAGTTCCATTTAAACGTTCAACAATTTAAATGTATACAAAAGGCACGAAGGCCATTAATTAAGTTCAATACAAGTTTGACCCACTACAACGATAGTTTATAATCCAAACGACCCTTTGAGCATGGTTTGGGACTAAACTACCCAAAACGTTAGGCCAACTTTCAAACTTCAACAAAACATCATCAAAGGCCACCTAGTGCCCGATAACCCCTTTGCCCTTATTCGCACCTGCAACTAAAAAGATAAACAACAAGAGGGGTAAGCTAATGCTTAGTGAATGCAATAATTATACATGTTCATATATAACCTACTTACTTGCAATCACTTACACAATACCGCATACAAGCTAGCTATTCGACAAACATGCAAACATCGTGCATAAACTACAATCCACAATCCACAAGGAGCTAGCAACCGACAATAGCATATAGTTCATAATTTAATATGCTAATTACACAATCACACAACCATGGTTAACCAATAGCAAAAAGGAATGGTACTCAAAATTCCCATCGGTGTTTATAACAACCGTTAGTGCACAACACATATATCACCAACCCTTGGACAACACATATCCGTTCATAAGATCATTATTGTATAACACATATAACACCAATTTGGACAACACATATCCATTTAATAAACCGTTAGCATACAACACATATATTGCTAAATTAGACAACACATATCCGTTCATAAATCGTTAGTATACAACACATATATCACTAACTAGGACAACACATATCCTTACGTATAAATAAGCACATCATATACGTACAAGTATACTTATTCCACTCACCTTGTCACAAGGATGATGATTATGCACGTCCGAGCTTCAATGCAATGTACCTAAATCATTAAGTGCACATTCAATTTCACAACTAGTGGGACTAACCACAATACTCCCACTTGAGAATTTAATGACCTAATTTGTATTAAATGATTCAACTACTCACAACCGCCCATAAATGGCCAAGACTCGACTTTAATCACTAAGACTTTTAAAGTATAGTGATTAAAGTCGAGTCTTGGCCATTTATGGGCGGTTGTGAGTAGTTGAATCATTTAATACAAATTAGGTCATTAAATTCTCAAGTGGGAGTATTGTGGTTAGTCCCACTAGTTGTGAAATTGAATGTGCACTTAATGATTTAGGTACATTGCATTGAAGCTCGGACGTGCATAATCATCATCCTTGTGACAAGGTGAGTGGAATAAGTATACTTGTACGTATATGATGTGCTTATTTATACGTAAGGATATGTGTTGTCCTAGTTAGTGATATATGTGTTGTATACTAACGATTTATGAACGGATATGTGTTGTCTAATTTAGCAATATATGTGTTGTATGCTAACGGTTTATTAAATGGATATGTGTTGTCCAAATTGGTGTTATATGTGTTATACAATAATGATCTTATGAACGGATATGTGTTGTCCAACTAGTGAATTAAAGTCTATTAATCTTCAATTAACACAAAACTTAGGGTAATCCATACCCATTTCATCTAATTAGGTCAACTAGTACATTTTAACCCATTTTATATTACTTAGACTCACAATCAAGTCAAACTTACCCATTTACACTTCTTTCATAAATCTTAAAGTGCATTAGTGACTAACAACACCAATTGACACTTACAACCTCGAATCACAGGGCCAAAACCCTAAATAGTGGCTATTAGGGTTTCCTTACAACAACATAACCCAAACTCACCCATTTTACCCTCAAATGGGTCATACAAATCTCTAGTAACCCAAACCCTAGCCATTAACCAATTAAAACTTAAAACATAAAGTTAGAACTTACCAAGACTATCTTCTTGTAGCTAGTAACAAGGAGAACAACTTTAAATCTTGCTCTAAGGTTTGATTCACAAATCTCCAACTCCAAATCTCAAGATTAAACTAAGTGAGTTTTGTGTTTTGGGAGAGAAATTGGAAAGAAAATAGAAAAGGAAATGAAATAAATGAACTAGTGGTGGAGGTTTAATGCTCCCATCAGATCTACATGTTAAATTACTAATTTGCCCCTTAAATTTATTTAATTTGAGCTAAAATCGGAGTCAGAACTGCTGAGGTGCCGCGGCGCGGCCCATTTGTCTTGGCGCGACCTAACGAAGGAAAATCGACCCCTTTTAACTTGACTTCTGATCTGGAATTGCTTTATATGCCGCGGCGCGGACCCAATTGTCGCGGCGCTGCCTAAGGCTGTAACTGGACAGTTCGACCGATTTTAAAAAAATTTCGATTTTATTTGATTTGTACATACCAAACCCGCTTCCTATATTCACCTAGCCTTCAACAATAGTCTCACAAGACTTAACGCTAACTAAATCCATGATTAAACTTATACATGCACACATTATCAAGTATACATATATGTATATGTATATGTATATTATATATATATATATATATATCTACGCATATATTCATACATTTGTGCATAAGCTAACGAGTTATAAACGTACAAATGATTAAGTGAGCACCTTTCGATACGTACGGGAAAACGGGATGTTACAGTTGGTGGAGATCTAAACTTTCGGTTCACAAAGGTGGTCGATTTATCACCATCCCTAAGTGTCATTCTACCTTCTCTTACATCAATGAATGCCTCGGTGGTTGCTAAAAATGGGCGACCTAAAATTAGAGGAATATCAAGGTTTTCCTCCATATTAATCATTATGAAGTTTGCAACAAAGGTCAAACTTCCCACGTTAACAAGTAAATTATTTGCTATTCCAACCGGGTGTTTAATGGTTTGGTCAAATGATTGAACACCTATTTTGGTTGGTTTTAATTTACCCATACATAATCGTTTGTATAAGGAAAGAGGCATAATATTTGCACTTGCTCCTAAATCTGCGAGTCCATTATATACAGCACCATCATTAAGCAAGCAAGAAATGATAAATTCACCCGGGTCTCCTGCTTTAGTAGGTCGAGTTGGTTTGTAAACCTTTTTTAGGTGTTCTTTTCTTGGTTCTTTCACTTCTATTTGAAATTCTTGTTCACATTTTTCTTCGTTTCTTGGAATGGGAGGTTTGTATAAGAATTCTTCTTCATCACTCAAATTTGAATCCTCCCTATTTTCCAATTTTGATTTTTCATATGTTGTTGATAACATATTTATGTTTTCATTTTGAGGGTTTTCTTGGGTGGTGAAATTATGATTGACTTCATTGTCAACTTCCATCGGACCATGTATGTAATGTTTAACTCTGTGACCATTAACTTTAAATTCAATCCCATTTGAATTTATTAACTCTATTGTTCCGTATGGGAAAACTCGTTTGACTATAAATGGTCCAGACCATTTTGATTTCAATTTTCCAGGAAATAGCTTGAATCGTGAATTGAAAAGAACTCTGTCTCCTTCTTTAAATTCTTTTGAACTTCTGATTCTTTTATCATGCCATTTCTTCATTCTTTCCTTATAGATTAACGAATTTTCGTATGCTTCATGTCTTAATTCTTCTAATTCATTTAGTTGACTTAATCGTAGACGTCCGGCTTCATGTAAATCAAGATTACGTGTCTTCAAAGCCCAAAATGCTTTGTGTTCAATTTCTACTGGAAGATGACATGCTTTTCCGTAAACGAGTCTAAAAGGTGTGGTTCCAATTAGAGTTTTGTAGGCTGTTCTAAAAGCCCAGAGTGCATTCTCCAATTTCATGGACCATTCCTTCGGATTTGATCCTACGGTTTTCTCTAGAATACGTTTTAAAGATCGGTTGGTATTTTCAACTTGTCCACTTGTCTGTGGATGATAAGCAGTGGAGATTTTATGAGTTACTCCATATCTTTTGAGAACTTTCTCAAGTTGATTGTTACAAAAATGAGTACCCCGATCACTTATTAAAGCTTTCGGTGTTCCAAACCTAGCAAAAAGACATTTTAAAAAGTTGACTACAACTCGTGCATCATTAGTTGGGAGAGCTTGTGCTTCCGTCCATTTAGATACATAATCAATGGCAACGAGAATGTAGAGATTACTATGAGATTTTGGAAATGGACCCATAAAGTCAATACCCCAAATGTCAAATACTTCACATACTTGAATGACATTTTGTGGCATTTCATCACGTTGACTTATTTTTCCGGCCCTTTGACAAGCATCACAGGATTTGCAAAGAAGGTGTGCGTCTTTGAAAATTGTAGGCCAATAGAATCCAGCATCATAAACTTTTCTTGCTGTTAGTTGAGGCCCATAATGCCCTCCTATTGGTCCTGTGTGACAATGGTTTAAGATTTAACTAGCTTCGTCTCCGAATACACATCGGCGTATTATTCCATCGGGACAACTTTTAAACAAATGTGGATCTTCCCAGAAATAGTGTTTTATATCACTAAAGAATTTCTTTTGTTTTTGGTACGACAACTCATTTTCAAGGAATCCACATACTAAGTAGTTTGCATAGTCTGCAAACCATGGAATTTCATTATAATCTATCTTCAATAGATATTCATCAGGAAAGTTGTCCTGTATGGCCGATTCATTTAGAACTTCTAATTCAGGATTTTCAAGACGAGAAAGATGATCAGCTGCGAGATTTTCTGCTCCCTTTTTATCTCGGATTTCAATATCAAACTCTTGTAAGAGTAAGATCCAACGGATTAATCGTGGTTTGGCATCTTGTTTCGAAAATAGGTATCTAAGAGCAGAATGGTCGGTATAGACCACCGTTTTTGCTAGAACGAGATATGAACGAAATTTGTCAAAAGCAAAGACAATAGCAAGGAGTTCTTTTTCAGTAGTTGTGTAATTTGTTTATGCTCCTTGTAACATCTTACTAGCATAATAAATAGGTTGAAATCGTTTTTCAATCCTTTGTCCTAAAACGGCTCCCATTGCAAAATCACTTGCATCGCACATAAGTTCGAATGGTAGATTCCAATTTGAAGTTATCATGATCGGCGCATTAGTGAGTTTTTCTTTAAGAATATTAAAAGATTTAATACATTCATCTGAAAAGATGAATGGAGCATCCTTTTCTAGGAGTTTATTCATAGGAGTGGCAATTTTAGAAAAATCTTTTATGAAACGTCGGTAAAAACTGGCATGCCCTAGAAAACTCCTAACTCTTCTAACATTGGTGGGATGTGAAAGTTTAGCAATTACATCTACTTTAGCTCTATCCACTTCAATTCCTTCCTTTGAAATTTTATGAACAAGAACGATGCCTTCTTTAACCATGAAATGGCATTTCTCCCAATTAAGTACTAGATTTGATTGTTCGCATCTAATAAGCATTCGTTCAAGATTAACTAGACATGATTCAAATGTATCACCGAAGACTGAAAAGTCATCCATGAAAACTTCCATGCATTCTTCTATCATGTCGTGAAAAATCGCCATCATGCACCTTTAAAAGGTTGCAGGGCGTTGCAAAGTCCAAATGGCATGCGTTTGTAAGCAAAAGTACCATAATGGCACGTGAATGTGGTTTTCTCTTGGTCCTCGGGTGCTATTGGAATTTGAAAATATCCGGAAAAACCATCAAGAAAACAATAGTAACTATTTCCGGCTAATCTTTCCAACATTTGATCAATGAAAGGTAAGGGAAAGTGATCTTTTCTGGTGACGTCATTTAATTTTCTATAATCTATACAAACACGCCATCCTGTTACAGTCCTAGTAGGAATAAGCTCATTTTTCTCATTTGTGATGACAGTCATGCCATGCTTCTTAGGCACGCATTGAACTGGGCTTACCCATGGACTATCAGAAATTGGATAAATTAAACCTGCATCAAGCAGTTTAATAATTTCTTTCTTAACAACATCTTGCATATTAGGATTTAGTCTTCGTTGGCGTTGCACATACGTTTTATGACCTTCTTCCATAAGGATTTTATGTGTGCAATACGAAGGACTTATTCCTTTAATGTCATGAATTTTCCATGCAATGGCTGGTTTATGAGCTTTTAGCACAGAAATGAGTTGAGATTTTTCATTTTCAGTAAGAGAAGACGATATTATTACAGGTAATTTAGATTCACCATGTAAATAAGCATATTCCAAATGGTTTGAAAGTGGCTTTAACTCTAATGTCGGTGGTTCTTCTATCGATGATTTATATCGATATCTGTCTTCTTCTTTTAGCATTTGAATTTCTTCTGTTGTTGGTTCATATCCATTATCCATAAGTGTAGCTATCATTTCAGTTTCATCAATTGGTTCAGTTCCTTCTCCTAAAGAACATTCTCCTATTCCTTGTAATTCTGGAAATTCTTCTAACAATTCTGCATGTGATTCTATAGTTTGAATATAAGAACATGTATCATCTGCAGATTTGCGGTTGTTGCATGGCTCTATCAACTGAAAAGGTAACACTCTCGTCCTCTATACTTAGGGTCAGTTTCTTACCGAACACGTCTATCATTGCTTTAGCCGTGTTTAAGAATGGTCTTCCTAATATGAGAGGAACTTGAGAATCTTCTTCCTTGTCCAGAATAACAAAATCTACTAGAAATACTAAAGTACCAACTTTAACTAGCATGTTCTCCATTATCCCTCTAGGATATTTTACTGATCTATCGGCTAGTTGTATACTTATTCGTGTTGGTTTCAATTCTCCAAGGTCTAGTTTAGTGTATAATGAATACGGCATTAAATTTATACTAGCACCTAAGTCTGCCAATGCTTCTATTGAACTAAGACTACCCAGAAAACATGGAATTGTGAAACTTTCTGGATCAGATAGTTTTCTGGTATCTTATTCAACGGTACTGTAGAACAATTAGTATTCATAGTAACAGCTGAGAGTTCTTCCATTTTCTTTCTATTTGTGATTAGATCTTTCAGAAATTTAGCATATCTAGGCATTCCTGAAATCACATCAATGAAAGGAAGATTGACATTTATTTGTTTAAACATATCCAAGAATTTGGATTGCTCGGCTTCAAGTCTCTCTTTTCTCATTTTACTCGGGTAAGGAAGTGGTGGTTGGTATGGTTTAACATAAGGTTTAGCCTTAACTGTGTTATCTTCATTAACCTTTTCAACTACCGGTTTGTTTTCCTTATCTTGATCAGATTGTGGTTCTTGTGGAGTAGGAATAGCTTCATCAAAAATTACAGGTATTTCAGGTGGTTTAAGTGTAATACCACTTCTTGTGGTAATGGCTTTAGCTGTTTCATTCCGGGGGTTAGCATTTATATCACTAGGTAGACTTTCCGGTTTTCTTTCACCTATCAATCTTGCTAGGTTACTTACTTCTTGTTCAAGATTTTGAATAGAAGCTTGTTGATTTCTAAATGCTTGAGCATTTTGTTCATTGGTTTGTTTCTGAGATGTGAAAAACTGCGTTTGAGATTCAACTAGCTTCGATATCATATCTTCTAAATTTGGCTTTTTATCATCAGTTTGTGGTGGTTTGTTTTGAAAAATAGGTCTATGCTGATTGTAAGTATTATTGGATACTTGTTGATTGCTAGGACCTTGTTGGTTGTTGTATGGAATATTTCGGTTATAATTCTGGTTTTGATTGTAGATCGGTCTTGACGGTTGATAATTATTCTGATAATTATTTCCAGGCCTTTGGTTTATGTATGAAACATTCTCTCTTTGTTCCATTGTTAGTTCAATACTGAGACAATCTTTTGTTAAATGTGGTCCTCCACACTGCTCACAACTAATTCGTATTGAGTGTATATCCTTAGTCATCTTTTCCATTCGTCTCTCGACAGCATCTATCTTTGCGGAAATGGAATCTAAATCATGGCTAGAATCGGCTCTAGCTGCTTTAGATGATCTAACGATATCTTTTTCTTGGTGCCACTCATGTGAGTGGGAAGCAGTGTTATCAATAATTTTATAAGCATCAGTTGCTGTTTTCTTCATAATGGAACCACCAGCTGCTATATTGATGTCTTTTCTTGTAGTGATGTCGCATCCTTGGTAGAATATTTGTACTATTTGACAGGTGTCTAAACCATGTTGCGGACATCCTCTTAATAACTTTCCAAATCATGTCCACGCCTCATATAGAGTTTCATTTGGCTTTTGTGTGAACGTAACAATTTCTCCTTGAAGTCTTACGGCTTTAGATGCAGAAAGAATTGTTTAAGAAATTTTTCAACTAAAACGTCCCATGTATCAATCGCCCCTTCAGGTAACAATTCCAACCAATCTTTGGCTTCTTCCTTTAAAGTCCAGGGAAATAACATGAGATAGATCTGTTCATCCTCTACTTCTCGGATTTTAAATAGTGTACAAATCCTATTAAATGTACGAAGATGTTCATTTGGATCTTCCTTCGGTGCACCACTAAATTGGCATTGATTAGTTACCATGTGTAGGATGTGTCCTTTGATTTCATAATCTGGCGCATTAATGTCAGGTTGAGTAATTGCGTGACCTTGGCCAGTGCGTTTAGCTCTCATTCGTTCTTCCATACTTAGAGGTTCCAGATTCTCCATAATTGAATTTGTTGAATCTGAATCACTAAAGGATTCTGATTTAATGGTTGGTTCCTCTACAATCTCTGTTTGAATGATTGGTGGTTCCGGAGAAAAGATTAATGGTTCAGGATCTATGAATTGTCCCTGAATATTCTCCGGATTCTCAATTGTGAGGTCGGGTTCAAAAAATGGATTATCGGAAATTTGAATTGGAATACTTGGTCGACTGGATGACGATTCTAAAGAAAAATCAACGGAGACAATATTTGCTAGATGTATTAATCTAGTTACAGGTTGTGAACATACAAAAGGTGGTGAACATTTTGCTCGGTGCATTCACTGAATATCCTATTAGTTTTTAAAAAGAAAGAAAAATTATATAAGTTATCCAATTAATAGACTTTTCTGATTTTGCCCACGTTTTGAATAGCCAAAAGATGCAGCAGAGGAGCAGGATTCGTTTGGTCTCAATATAATTGAGTACTGTTTGGCTCCAATAACCCGGTCCACGTACAAATCCAACTATTACTACGAACCAGAAAATTTTGATGTCTATCAATTTAACCACTTAAAATAATGTTTCGTTGAAATTTAAAGAAATTTTAGAGAAGAAATAGAAAATTCTATGTCCTAAAAACTAGAATGTCTAGAAATAAGAAAGACAAAGAGCGCGTCGAAAAATGTCGAAAAATAAAAGGTCAAAAAATAAGCGTCGAAAAATAAAAATAAGAAAGTAGCGCGTCGAAACTTAAAAAGGAACTAAAAACTAAGAATCAAAAGTTGCGTCTAAAAATATTAAAGCTTAAAAGAAAAACTCTATCCCAAAACGGCAATAACTTAAAAAGGTACTAAAATATAAAAACGGCGTCGCAAAATTCTAAAGCACCTAAATCTTAGTCTAAAGAAAAAGTACTTAAGGGATTTTACGGCAAAGCCTAAAAATCTAGAAATAAAAATAACTATGGCAAAAACTATAATTTAAAACTAAATACGAGCGAAAAATACAAATATTACGGAAAAAAAACAAATAAAAAGAAACAAAATATAAAAATATACTTAAAGTTGTAAAAAGTACAATTTTTATAAAAATATTATTTTTATATTATTTATTTTATAAAACTATTAATTTTATAAATTAATAAAACTGAATTAAAACTAAATAATACAAATTAATTAAATAACACTAAACTAAATAATAAATAAATAAAACCTAATTAGGGTTTTAATAAATTATAATTAATAATAATACTCCGTAATGATTGCTGTTGGAGTCAACTGTGGCGTGTCAGAGACCCTCATGCGATCGCATGAGAATTTGCCTTCGGGCTCATGCGATCGCATGGGCTAGGTTTTCGGGCCAGAGAGTGGGCTGCTACAGTACGGGCCGTTTGATTTCTTTTTTTTTCTGTTTTATATTAATAAAAAATATTTAAATAAAATTTATATTTTTACAAACTAAAAATAAAAACAAAGAAACTTTATAAAACTTAAATATTTAACAAACTCTTTAAAAATATATAATTTTTGTTTTTCTTTTTATATTTTCGGTTATTTAAAACGTATTTTTACAAAAGGAAACTAAAAATTAATAAAAATCTTTATATATATATATATATATATATATATATATATATATATATATATATATATATATATATATATATATATATATATATATATATTTAGCATTGCGCTTTCGGCGTTTATGTGTTCCCCGGCTGCGGCGCCAAAAATACTTGATGTGTGCGAGGGGTACTAGGAAATAGTATTATTTTTACAATGAAATACTATTAAATACGATACAATTTTACACAAGATATTTATTTATTTATTTATAGAATGGATATACCTAAACCTTTCTACAACACTTATAGGCAGTGTACCTAATCGTACAGTAGTGTAGTTTTTAGTACGTCCGGTTCGTCCACAGGGAACTCTTAAACAAGCTTAACGCTATAATTTTAAAAACTATATTTGTAAAAATACAAAAATATATATAAGTAGTATTATTATTATAAAAGGGGGTTTTTACCGTTTAATGACCGGTTTGTCGATTTTAAAACTTAAGTCGCAGTTAAAACCTAATGTAAAATATTAAAAATAAAAGATTTAATTTAAAACGTAAAGTAAATAACGATAATGAAATTGCGATAAATAAAAGTACGATAATTAAAAGTGCAATTAAATACAATGACAATAAATAAAAGTGCGATAATTAAAAGTGCAATTAAATATAAAATAAAGGAAATTAAATATGAAATAAAGGAATTATGCTTATTTAAACTTCCGTAATCATGATGTTTGATGTGTTGTTTTTAGTTTATTCCCATGGGTTAATTGTCCTTTGTCCTGGATTATTCGATATGTCCATACGGATTTGTCCATAATAGTCCATCAGTCATAAATATAAAGTGCGAAAGTCTTCGTCAAATTATTCTTATTCCCGAAGTCAAATATTCCAACTAATTGGGGATTCGAATTGTAACAAGGTCTTAATAATTTGTTAACAATTATTGGTATTTACTACCAGGTTATCGACTGCGTGTAAACCAAAGTTTTACTACTTTGTTAACAATTACACCAATTACCCTTGAATGTAATCCACCCCTGTTTCAACAAGTCTATTAACTATTTATCCAGTTCCGTGTCCGGTAAAATGAACAATTATTGGTATTTATAGATATCCCGCCCACCGTACCCAGTCAAGCGTATGTGGTTATATATAAATATGTCAAATTATAAGTCTAAATATTAATTTAACGAGGTATCGTTTAGTTAATATAAAACCCATTAATAGCCCATAGTCTAATTTCCACAAGTGTCGTTCTTTTATCCAAACCCCAATTATGGTACAAAGCCCAATTACCCAATCTTAATATTTTTAGCCCAACATCATGATTCATTCGTCTTAAATAAGCATAATAATAACTTAGCTACGAGACATTAAATTAAAAATAACATTAACCATAACTTACAGTGATTAAAAATAGCGTAGCGTTACACGGACAGAATTTCGACTTACACCCTTATAACATTCGCTAACATACCCTTATTATTAGAATTTAAAATTAAAATTAAAATATAAATATAAATATATTTACGTATATAGATAGAGAGATGGATGGATATATGGTAAAAGATCAACCAAAACTGCGAAATTTATAGGGTGTCGCCTGGATTTCAGGGCCATGCGATCGCATGGTTTTTGTTCTTCCAGGCCATGCGATCGCATGGCCAGCTGGGAGAGCTCAAAAGTCTTTAAAAACGTGGGATGCTTATTTATTTATTTATTATATAATATAATATATATAATTAAATATAATTATATATATATTATATTATATTCTTGTACTCCGTTGACTTGTAATTTTAGCTCCGTTGCGTCGCGCGTTGATAGTTGGTTCATGTCTCGGTTCCGGATTTTCGAACGTCCTTACGTACAATTTAATATCTTGTAATTTGCGTTTCGCGTCTTGTACTCTTGTAATTTTGAGACGTTTCTCATCAATAATTTGAACCATTTTGATTGTACTATGTACTTTTGAGCTTTTTGGTCGTTTGCGTCTTCAATTCGTCGAATCTGTCTTTTGTCTTCACCTTTTATTATTTAAACGAATATCACTTGTAAATAGAACAATTGCAACTAAAAGCTTGTCTTTCTTGAGGGATAATGCTATGAAATATATGTTCGTTTTTAGCATTATCAAATATTCACACACTTGAGTGTAGCTTGTCCTCAAGCAATATAGTCTTGAAATAAAACTACTAGAATCACTTCTTTATTCTTTACACTTTGTACATCAGTGATTTTTATACGGCGGTATAAACAATGGTAGTAACGATGTGGTTTACAGTCCCACATGACTATGAAAAGTTAGATCCATTAAGGAAATTGGATCTTTATGAAAACATTTGATCTTTTGAAAATACAATCTAGTTTTTACTCTAGATAAGTTTTCCGGAATAACCCTTCACCGGTGTTTGCAAATTATTTTTGTGGGTTTGGTGGGTTTCAGATTTGAAAACTTTAGCTCAAAACTTGCGGTTTTGTGTCACCCACTTGCTATCCTTGTATTGGGAAAGCAACACGTCCAGTATACTTGCTCCGTATATTACCTTTCGGTAAACTACCGTCCGGTTGTAAAGGAAAGCGTTGAACAAGCAACTGTTAAGGCAATGTCCCCTGACATGCTTTTATTTATGGTCTATAACGTGTCGGATGCAATTACTATCCTTGGTAGGAGCAATAGTAAAGCTCACCCTTATAATTTTTTGGTCTGGCACAAGGTCCTGTCTTTGACCATGCTATGCAACCATCGTTCTTACGGTTGACACCCGATTTGGTTCAGGTGACCTAATGAATTCCAGGTGAATTCCTAGGATTTTACGTTCAATGGTAATGAACGCATTAAAAATAGGTTTTCATAAAACAAATCGATTTGTAATTTTGATCAAAATATTTTCTCGTTCAAGCCCGAGTTTAGATATCATTGAATTCCATGAGTTTGTAATTCTCAATCTTTAAGGTCAATCTCTAGGATTGAGTAATATCAGGCTTAAAAGCTGATTTTTGATCTTTTAAGGAGATTATCCTTTCTGGGGATCTGGTTCATTAGTCTTATCCAGCTAATTTGCACGGCGTCCTCCCCATTTTACAAGACAGATTCTCTCATGGTTAGGATAAGTCTGACCACTTGGCGACCCTGTTTGATGCTGAGGTCCGTAGATTTCCTGCTGATTTTAGTGATGACTTTTCTAGATTTTTCGTCAACCTACAGCTGGTCTGGACGACAACTTCATGACCTAAATCAAGAAGCGCGTTTCTTTTTCGGAAGACTTTACTTCCTTTTAATGATGAAATTGATTCATCGTGTAGATCCATCTTTCTTTCAAATATATTACAATTTTCCGGGTAAAATGGTTAATTTTGTCCAAAACAAAAGTATCTTTGTACAAAATATGTGATATATGTTTTAAAGAACTTGATAAATTTTCCCACACTTGGCTTTTATTTTCCTTTTTATTGTTCTCTATTCCATTTTAAATGAATTCTAACATTTTGAGTTGTTTCTCAATTTATGTCCTTTCCGAGGTAACAATAATTTCGGTGTTAACACCTAGTTTTATCGTTCATAAATATGTATAAACATGATTTTGAATTCATTTAATTGAAAAGTTTGAAAAATTTACTAGAATTGGGTAGTCAGTATATAAGCCTAGGGCTGTTCTTTATTATCAGAGAGCACTAGATTCTAATACAACTACTGCGTTACTAGTACTTTTAATGGTAACCAAGTGTTAAATTTAAAAATTTTAAAATCCGAAAGAATTTAACCCCTTCCCATACTTAAGATCTTGCAATGCCCTCATTTGCAAGAAATCAGTAACAATTTAAATTATTGAGGGTGATTAGCGTAGAAAAATGATTAAATTTTACCAAAGTTTCCAAACGTATTGGCGTTTGTTTTTTTTTATTTTGTTTTTTATTTATTTTTGGCATACTTTAATTCAATAAGATTAAAAATAATGATAATAAAAGTTCTCGTCCCTCCCTTGGGTAGAGCAATTTCGGTTCAACGACCTAGTCTTCAACTCACGATGAATTTTAAATATCAAATTTTAACTTAGTGAAATAAAGTAAATTTTTGTTTTTAAATTCACACCAAACTAATATTTAAAATGCATAAAATTAAAAATTAATATAAATATCATTAATATTTTTAGTTTTACAAACTTATATTGA
The DNA here is from genome assembly GCF_046630445.1 of Rutidosis leptorrhynchoides. Classification (NCBI taxonomy): domain Eukaryota; kingdom Viridiplantae; phylum Streptophyta; class Magnoliopsida; order Asterales; family Asteraceae; genus Rutidosis; species Rutidosis leptorrhynchoides. The sequence goes on along the minus strand of NC_092337.1, from coordinate 292,273,053 downwards.
AAATATTAATTTTTAAAATATTTACAAACTTAATTATATTGATTATAAAAGTTTACAATAATAATTTAATATTAATGTATTAATAAACAAAGTAAAAATAAAATTAAAAATCTTTTTGGTCTTTTATCCCACTTTAATCAATCAAATATTATCAAAAATAAACGCCCCTCTTTTCGGTAAAGTAATTTCGGCTATATTACCTAGTTTTACTCTTGACGAGGTTTTGAAATATTTTGGGTTGATTGATTAAAGATATTTATACCTTAAGAATAAACGGTAAATTTCGCAGTGATGTAATAAATTTTTGTATGATATCAATAATTTCGGTCGCAAAAACTAATTTTATTGAATACCAATTTAATACTTTATAGCGAACAATTTAGCGTTTATTATCAAAAGATTAAAAATAATAAAAATAAAAACTGTACATACTTACATGTGAGATAGAATTCTCAGTGACCTGCTTTAGCCCACTCATAAGATAGTCGGACTAATTGGTTTTCCATAGCTACATAGGCGTAACCTCGAGCATTTAATGTTTTTTCTTCGAAACATATGAAAAGTCCATCTCTGCATAAAGTAACGAATTCGGTATTGGAATATGTCCGATTCGTCGAGCATTTTCCTTCGTGTGACCATTTTCCGCATTTGTGACATTTTTCAAGGTGTCGTGCTCTTCTTTTCGCTGCGGATTTTGATTTTCCTTTACCAAACTGTAACTTATTATTTTCGTTCCTGGATTCTTTTCTTACTCCGTCCAATTTACCTCCGATTAATGATATTATTTCACTTGGAAGGGTCTCATTATTTCGTTTAGTGATTAAAACGTGTAGCATTAGACCATGGTTTAATTCACAGGAAGTCTTCATCTCGTAAAACCTAAAAAAAAATAAAAATTCAGAATGGGGGGAGAAGACTAGTTCTTTAGGGTCTGCTAGGGAAAGACCATTCGGATTCCATTCTCGAGAACTACACGAAAACAGAAAATCTAACTCTAACAGAAATACATATTACCCTAAAAAGATTCGAACCTCCCCACACTTAGTTGAAATTGTGATTAACGTTATTTTCAATTGGATCATCAACAACTTGTATATCTTTGACTTTTACTTCAATCCATTTGTTGATTTCCTCCGTCACTTTCACAAATTCAACTAACATTGCCTTTTCTTTTGGCGATAAATTGGATACTAATCGGTTACATAATTTAAAGTTTCCCTTAATCTTAGCATCGTGAATCCGTTTATAAAGTTTCTTCGTTGAATTGTTAAAAACGGGCTCATCTAATTTTGTATCATCAACGGGGTTCTTTGTGATTGGATCATCATTAAGTGTTTCTTCATCTTCCCCACACTTATGCATTTTTATTGGTTTAACAGTTTTGGTTGGTGAAACAACCCAACCCGTATTCCATACGATAAAATTTTTTTGTAATGATATACATTTACGCGCCAATAAAATATGTAAACCAATCCACAAGTTCCATTTAAATGTTCAACAATTTAAATATTTACAAAAGGCACGAAGGCCATTAATTAAGTTCAATACAAGTTTGACCCACTACAACGATAGTTTATAATCCAAACGACCCTTTGAGCATGGTTTGGGACTAAACTACCCAAAACGGTAGGCCAACTTTCAAACTTCAACAAAACATCATCAAAGGCCACCTAGTGCCCGATAACCCCTTTGCCCTTATCCGCACCTGCAACTAAAAAGATAAACAACGAGAGGGGTAAGCTAATGCTTAGTGAATTTAATAATTACAAATGTTCATATATAACCTATTTACTTGCAATCACTTACACAATACCGCATACAAGCTAGCTATTCGACAAACATGTAAACATCGTGCATAAACTACAATCCACAATCCACAAGGAGCTAGCAACCGACAATAGCATATAGTTCATAATTTAATATGCTAATTACACAATCACACAACCATGGTTAACCAATAGCAAAAAGGAATGGTACTCAAAATTCCCATCGGTGTTCATAACAACCGTTAGTGCACAACACATATATCACTAACCCTTGGACAACACATATCCGTTCATAAGATCATTAGTGTACAACACATATAACACCAATTTGGACAACACATATCCATTTAAAAAACCGTTAGCATATAACACATATATTGCTAAATTAGACAAATCGTTAGTGTACAACACATATATCACTAGCTAGGGCAACACATATCCTTACGTACAAATAAGCACATCATATACGTACAAGTATACTTATTCCACTCACCTTGTCCCAAGCATGATGATTATGAACGTCCGAGCTTCAATGCAATGTACCTAAATCATTAAGTGCACATTCAATTTCACAACTAGTGGGACTAACCACAATACTCCCACTTGAGCATTTAATGACCCAATTTGCATTAAATGACTCAACTACTCATAACCGCCCATAAATGGCCAAGACTCGACTTTAATCACTAAGACTAGTGAATTAAAGTCTATTAATCTTTAATTAACACAAAACTTAGGGTAATCCATACCCATTTCATCTAATTAGGTCAACTAGTACATTTTGACCAATTTTATATTACTTAGACTCACAATCAAGTCAAACTTACCCATTTACACTTCTTTCATAAATCTTAAAGTACATTAGTGACTAACAACACCAATTGACACTTATAACCTCGAATCACAAGGCCAAAACCCTAAATAGTGGCTATTAGGGTTTCCTTACAACAACATAACCCAAACTCACCCATTTTACCCTCAAATGGGTCATACAAATCTCTAGTAACCCAAACCCTAGCCATTAACCAATTAAAACTTAAAACATAAAGTTAGAACTTACCAAGACTATCTTCTTGTAGCTAGTAACAAGGAGAATAACTTTAAATCTCGCTCCTAGGTTTGATTCACAAATCTCCAACTCCAAATCTCAAGATTAAACTAAGTGGGTTTTGTGTTTTGGGAGAGAAATTGGAAAGAAAATAGAAAAGGAAATGAAATAAATGAACTAGTGGTGGAGGTTTAATACTCCCATCAGATCCACATGTTAAATTAATAATTTACCCCGTAAATTTATTTAATTTAAGCTAAAATCGGAGTCAGAACTGCTGAGGTGCCGCGGCGCGGCCCATTTGTCGCGGCGCGACCTAACGAAGGAACAATGACCCCTTTTAACTTGACTTCTGATCTGGAATTGCTTTATATGCCGCGGCACGGACCCAATTGTCGCTGCGCGGCCTAAGGCTGTAACTGGACAGTTTGACCGATTTTAAACAATTTTCGATTTTATTTGATTTGTACATTCCAAACCCGCTTCCTATATTCACCTAGCCTTCAACAATAGTCTCACAAGACTTAACGCTAACCAAACCCATGATTAAACTTATACATGCACACATTATCAAGTATATATATATATATATATATATATATATATATATATATATATATATATATATATATATATATATATATATATATATATATATATATATATATATATATATATCTACGCATATATTCATACATTTGTGCATAAGCTAACGAGTTATAAACGTACAAATGATTAAGTGAGCACCTTTCGATACGTACGGGAAAATGGGATATTACAGTTGGTGGAGATCTAAACTTTCGGTTTACAAAGGTGATCGATTTATCACCATCCCTAAGTGTCATTCTACCTTCTCTTACATCAATGAATGCCTCGGTGGTTGCTAAAAATGGGCGACCTAAAATTAGAGGAATATCGAGGTTTTCCTCCATATTAATCACTATGAAGTTTGCAACAAAGGTCAAACTTCCCACGTTAACAAGTAAATTATTTGCTATTCCAACTGGGTGTTTAATGGTTTGGTCAAATGATTGAACACCTATTTTGGTTGGTTTTAATTTACCCATACATAATCGTTTGTATAAGGAAAGAGGCATAATATTTGCACTTGCTCCTAAATCTGCAAGTCCATTATATACAGCACCATCATTAAGCAAGCAAGAAATGATAAATTCACCCTGGTCTCCTGCTTTAGTAGGTCGAGTTAGTTTGTAAACCTTTTTCGGGTGTTCTTTTCTTGGTTCTTTCACTTCTATTTGAAATTCTTGTTCACATTTTTCTTCGTTTCTTGGAATGGGAGGTTTGTATAAGAATTCTTCTTCATCACTCAAATTTGAAACCTCCCTATTTTCCAATTTTTATTTTTCATATGTTGTTGATAACATATTTATGTTTTCATTTTGAGGGTTTTCTTGGGTGGTGAAATTATGATTGACTTCATTGTCAACTTCCATCGGACCATGTATGTAATGTTTAACTCTGTGACCATTAACTTTAAATTCAATCTCATTTGAATTTATTAACTCTATTATTCCGTATGGGAAATCTCTTTTGACTATAAATGGTCTAGACCATCTTGATTTCAATTTTTCAGGAAATAGCTTGAATCGTGAATTGAAAAGAAGAACACTGTCTCCTTCTTTAAATTCTTTTGAACTTCTGATTCTTTTATCATGCCATTTCTTTGTTCTTTCCTTATAAATTAACGAATTTTCGTATGCTTCATGTCTTAATTCTTCTAATTCATTTAATTGACTTAATCGTAGACGTCCGGCTTCATGTAAATCAAGATTACATGTCTTCAAAGCCCAAAATGCTTTGTGTTCAATTTCTACTGGAAGATGACATGCTTTTCCATAATCGAGTCTAAAATGTGTGGTTCCAATTGGAGTTTTGTAGGCTGTTCTAAAAGCCCAGAGTGCATCCTCCAATTTCATGGACCATTCCTTCGGATTTGATCCTACGGTTTTCTCTAGAATACGTTTTAAAGCTCGGTTAGTATTTTCAACTTGTCCACTTGTCTGTGGATGATAAGCAGTGGAGATTTTATGAGTTACTCCATATCTTTTGAGAACTTTCTCAAGTTGATTGTTACAAAAATGAGTACCCCGATCACTTATTAAAGCTTTCGGTGTTCCAAAACTAGCAAAAAGACAATAAATAAAAAGTTGACTACAATGACAATAAATAAAAGTGCGATAATTAAAAGTGCAATTAAATACAATGACAATAAATAAAAGTGCGATAATTAAAAGTGCAATTAAATATAAAATAAAGGAAATTAAATATGAAATAAAGGAATTATGCTTATTTAAACTTCCGTAATCATGATGTTTGACGTGTTGTTTTTAGTTTATTCCCATAGGTTAATTGTCCTTTGTCCTGGATTATTCGATATGTCCATACGGATTTGTCCATAATAGTCCATCAGTCATAAATATAAAGTGCGAAAGTCTTCGTCAAATTATTCTTATTCCCGAAGTCAAATACTCCAACTAATTGGGGATTCGAATTGTAACAAGGTCTTAATACTTTGTTTAATAAATACACCAGGTTATCGACTGCGTGTAAACCAAGGTTTTACTACTTTGTTAAAAATTACACCAATTACCCTTTAATGTAATCCACCCCTATTTTAACAAGTCTATTAACTATTAATCCAGTTCCGTGTCCGGTAAAATGAACAATTATTGGTATTTATAGATATCCCGCCCACCGTACCCAGTCAAGCGTATGTGGTTATATATAAATACGTCAAATTATAAGTCTATATATTAATTTAACGAGGTATCATTTAGTTAATATAAAACCCATTAATAGCCCATAGTCTAATTTCCACAAGTGTCGTTCTTTTATCCAAACCCCAATTATGGTACAAAGCCCAATTACCCAATCTTAATATTTTTAGCCCAACATCATGATTACTTCGTCTTAAATAAGCATAATAATAACTTAGCTACGAGACATTAAATTAAAAATAACATTAACCATAACTTACAGTGATTAAAAATAGCGTAGCGTTACACGGACAGAATTTCGACTTACACCCTTATAACATTCACTAACATACCCTTATTATTAGAATTTAAAATTAAAATTTAAATATAAATATAAATATATTTACGTATATAGATAGAGAGATGGATGGATATATGGTAAAAGATCAACCAATACTACGAAATTTATAGGGTGTCGCCTGGATTTCAGGGCCATGCGATCGCATGGTTTTTGTTCTTCCAGGCCATGCGATCGCATGGCTAGCTGGGAGAGCTCAAAAGTCTTTAAAAACGTGGGCTGCTTATTTATTTATTATATAATATAATATATATATATATATAATTAAATATAATTAAATATATATTATATTATATTCTTGTACTCCGTTGACTTGTAATTTTAGCTCCGTTGCGTCGCGCGTTGATAGTTGGTTCATGTCTCGGTTCCGAATTTTCGAACGTCCTTGCGTACAATTTAATATCTTGTATTTTGCGTTTCGCGTCTTGTACTCTTGTAATTTTGAGACGTTTCTCATCAATAATTTGAACCATTTTGATTGTACTTTGTACTTTTGAGCTTTTTGGTCGTTTGAGTCTTCAATTCGTCGAATCTATCTTTTGTCTTCATCTTTTATTATTTAAATGAATATCACTTGCAAATAGAACAATTGTAACTAAAAGCTTGTCTTTCTTGAGGGATAATGCTATGAAATATATGTTTGTTTTTAGCATTATCAGTAACGATTATCGTTGTAACGATATTTTAATGTATATATCATATTAATAGATATTCATACATCATAATATCATGATAACATAAAAATTTAACATCTCATTTGATATAATAAACATTGGGTTAACAACATTAATTGAGATCATTAACTTAAAGGTTTCAAAACAACACTTACATGTAACGACTAACGAAGACTTAACGACTCCATTAGAATGTATATACATGTTGTGTTTTGATATGTATTCTTACACTTTTGAAAGACTTCAAGACATATATCAAAGTACTTCTACTTAACAAAAATGCTTACAATTACATCCTCGTTCAGTTTCATCAACAATTCTACTCGTATGCACCCATATTCGTACTCGTACAATACACAGCTTTTAGATGTATGTACTATTGGTATATATACTCCAATGATCAGCTCTTAGCAGCCCATGTGAGTCACCTAACACATGTGGGAACCATCATTTGGCAACTAGCATGAAATATCTCATAAAATTACAAAAATATTAGTAATCATTCATGACTTATTTACATGAAAACAAAATTACATATCCTTTATATCTAATCCATATACCAACGACCAAAAACACCTACAAACACTTTCATTCTTCAATTTTCTTCATCTAATTGATCTCTCTCAAGTTCCATCTTCAAGTTCTAAGTGTTCTTCATAAATTCTACAAGTTCTAGTTTCAAAAAATCAAGAATACTTCCAAGTTTACTAGCTCACTTCCAATCTTGTAAAGTGATCATCCAACCTCAAGAAATCCTTGTTGTTATAGTAAGATATCATTCTAAATCAAGGTAATACTCATATATAAACTTTGATTCAATTCCTATAACTATAACTATCTTAATTCGAGTGATAATCTTACTTGAACTTGTTTTCGTGTCATGATTCTGCTTCAAGAACTTTTAAGCCATCCAAGATCCTTTAAAGCTAGATCATTTCTTGTCACTTCTAGTAGGTTTACCTACTAAACTTGAGGTAGTAATGATGTTCATAACATCATTCGATTCATATATATATAAAACTACCTTATTCGAAGGTTTAAACTTGAAATCACTAGAACATAGTTTAGTTAATTCTAAACTTGTTCGCAAACAAAAGTTAATCCTTCTAACTTGACTTTTAAAATCAACTAAACACATGTTCTATATCTATATGATATGCTAACTTAATGATTTAAAACCGGGAAACACGAAAAACACCGTAAAACCGGATATACGCCGTCGTAGTAACACCGCGGGCTGTTTTGGGTTAGTTAATTAAAAACTATAATAAACTTAGATTTAAAAGTTGTTTTTCTGGGAAAATTATTTTTCTTATGAACATGAAACTATATCCAAAAATTATGGTTAAACTCAAAGTAGAAGTATGTTTTTCAAAATGGTCATCTAGACGTCGTTCTTTCAACTGAAATGACTACCTTTACAAAAACGACTTGTAACCTGTATTTTCGACTATAAATTTATACTTTTTCTGTTTAGATTCTTAAACTTAAGTTTAATATGAAATCATAGCAACTTGAAACACTCAAAACGGATTTAAAACGAAGAAGTTATGGGTAAAACAAGATTGGATAATTTTTCTTGTTGTAGCTACGTGAAAATTGGTAACAAATCTATATTAATCATATCCTAGCTAACTTATATTGTGTTACATGTATTCTAATATATTATGTAATCTTGGGATACCATAGACACGTATGTAAATGTTTTGACATATCATATCGACCCATGTATATATATTATTTGGAACAACCATAGACACTCTATATGCAGTAATATTGGAGTTAGCTATACAGGGTTGAGGTTGATTCCAAAAATATATATACTTTGAGTTGTGATCTAGCCTGAGACGTGTATACACTGGGTCGTGGATTGATCCAAGATAATATATATCGATTTATTTCTGTACATCTAACTATGGACAACTAGTTGTAGGTTACTAACGAGGACATCTGACTTAATAAACTTAAAACATTAAAACGTATTAAAAATGTTATAAATATATTTTGAACATACTTTGATATATATATGTACATATTTGTTATAGGTTCGTGAATCGACCAGTGGCCAAGTCTTACTTCCCGACGAAGTAAAAATCTGTGAAGGTGAGTTATAGTCCCACTTTTAAAATCTATTATTTTTTTTGGGATGAGAATACATGCAGTTTTATAAATTTTTACAAAATAGACACAATTAATCGAAAATACTTTCTATGTTGGATTATCGAACCGAATATGAAATGTCCCGTTCTTATTGATTAAAAACGTTCCATATTAATTGATTTCGTTGCGAGGTTTTGACCTCTATATGAGACGTTTTTTTAAAGATTGCATTCATTTTTAAAACAAACCATAACCTTTATTTCATAAATAAAGGTTTAAAAAGCTTTACGATGATAATCTAAAATATCCTGTTTACACACGACCATTACATAATGGTTTACAATACAAATATGTTACATCGAAATCAGTTTCTTGAATTCAGTTTTTACACAATATCATACAAACATGGACTCCAAATCTTGTCCTTATTTTAGTATGCAACAGCGGAAGCTCTTAGTATTCACCTGAGAATAAACATGCTTTAAACGTCAACAAAAATGTTGGTGAGTTATAGGTTTAACCTATATATATCAAATCGTAACAATAGACCACAAGATTTAATATTTCAATACACATCCCATACATAGAGATAAAAATCATTCATATGGTGAACACCTGGTAACCGACATTAACAAGATGCATATATAAGAATATCCCCATCATTCTGGGACACCCTTCGGATATGATATAAATTTCGAAGTACTAAAGCATCCGGTACTTTGGATGGGGTTTGTTAGGCCCAATAGATCTATCTTTAGGATTCGCGTCAATTAGGGTGTCTGTTCCCTAATTCTTAGATTACCAGACTTAATAAAAAGGGGCATATTCGATTTCGATCATTCAACTATATAATGTAGTTTCGATTACTTGTGTCTATTTCGTAAAACATTTATAAAAGCGCATGCATTCTCAGTCCCAAAAATATATATTGCAAAAGCATTTAAAAAGAGAGTGATGAAACTCACTTTCACAGATTTATTACTTCGTCGGGAAGTAAGACTTGGCCACTGGTCGATTCACGAACCTATAATAAATATGTACATATATATCAAAGTATGTTCAAAATATATTTACAACACTTTTAATACATTTTGATGTTTTAAGTTTATTAAGTCAGCTGTCCTCGTTAGTAACCTACAACTAGTTGTCCATAGTTAGATGTACAGAAATAAATCGATATAAATATTATCTTGAATCAATCCACGACCCAGTGTATACGTATCTCAGTATTGATCACAACTCAAACTATATATATCTTGGAATCAACCTCAACCCTGTATAGCTAACTCCAACATTCACATATAGAGTGTCTATGGTTGTTCCGAAATATATATAGATGTGTCGACATGATAGGTCGAAACATTGTATACGTGTCTATGGTATCTCAAGATTACATAATATACAATACAATTTGATTAAGTTATGGTTGGAATAGATTTGTTACCAATTTTTCACACAGCTAAAATGAGAAAAATTATCCAATCTTGTTTTACTCATAACTTCTTCATTTTAAATCCGTTTTGAGTGAATCAAATTGCTATGGTTTCATATTGAACTCTATTTTATGAATCTAAACAGAAAAAGAATAGGTTTATAGTCGGAAAAATAAGTTACAAGTAGTTTTTGTAAAGGTAGTCATTTCAGTCGAAAGAACGACGTCTAGATGACCATTTTAGAAAACATACTTCCACTTTGAGTTTAACCATAATTTTTGGATATAGTTTCATGTTCATAATAAAAATCATTTTCCCAGAATAACAACTTTTAAATCAAAGTTTATCATAGTTTTTAATTAACTAACCCAAAACAGCCCGCGGTGTTACTACGACGGCGTAAATCCGGTTTTACGGTATTTTTCGTGTTTTCAGGTTTTAAATCATTAAGTTAGCATATCATATAGATATAGAACATGTGTTTAGTTGATTTTAAAAGTCAAGTTAGAAGGATTAACTTTTATTTGCGAACAAGTTTAGAATTAACTAAACAATGTTCTAGTGATTACAAGTTTAAACCTTCGAATAAGATAGCTTTATATGTATGAATCGAATGATGTTATGAACATCATTACTACCTCAAGTTCCTTGGATAAACCTACTGGAAATAAGAAAAATGGATCTAGCTTCAAATGATCCTTGGATGGCTTGAAAGTTCTTGAAGCAGAATCATGACACGAAAACAATTTCAAGTAAGATTTCCACTCGAAATAAGATTGTTATAGTTATAGAAATTGAATTAAAGTTTGAATATGATTATTACCTTGTATTATAAAGATAAACTACTGTAAGTAACAAAGGTTTCTGTATCTTGGATGATTACTTGGAATGGATTTAGAAAACTTGGAAGTAAACTTGCAATCTTGGAAGTATTCTTGATTTTATGAAACTAGAACTTTTGGAATTTATGAAGAACACTTAGAACTTGAAGATAGAACTTGAGAGAGATCAATTAGATGAAGAAAAATGAAGAATGAAAGTGTTTGTAGGTGTTTTTGGTCGTTGGTGTATGGATTAGATATAAAGGGTATGTAATTTTGTTTTCATGTAAATAAGTCATGAATGATTACTCATATTTTTGTAATTTTATGAGATATTTCATGCTAGTTGCCAAATGATGGTTCCCACATGTGTTAGGTGACTCACATGGGCTGCTAAGAGCTGATCATTGGAGTGTATATATGTAACATCCGTGTTACATCCGTCCCACATCGGTTGGAGAGGGGAACGAAGCATGCCTTATAAGGGTGTGGAGACCTTTCCTAGCATGACGCGTTTTGGGACCACAAGCGCAGCAGATTCCATGAGAACTCTGCAGTTAAGCGTGCTCAGGCGAGAGCACTACTAGGATGGGTGACCTCCTGGGAAAGTGTTCGTCGTGTGTGGTCGCCAAGAAAAATCCGTGAGCAACCTACGGGGGAGATAAGGGTACGTCCCTATCTCTGCAAAGCGGACAATATCATGCTACGGGGAATGTTTTACCTGGGATGTTACAGATGGTATCAGAGCCAGGCCCCGGACCAAACGTGCACAGCGAGGACGCTGTGTCCCATTAGGGGGGAGGATTGTAACATCCGTGTTACATCCGTCCCACATCGGTTGGAGAGGGGAACGAAGCATGCCTTATAAGGGTGTGGAGACCTTTCCTAGCATGACGCGTTTTAGGACCACAAGCGCAGCAGATCCCATGAGAACTCTGCAGTTAAGCGTGCTCAGGCGAGAGCACTACTAGGATGGGTGACCTCCTGGGAAAGTGTTCGTCGTGTGTGGTCGCCAAGAAAAATCCGTGAGCAACCTACGGGGGAGATAAGGGTACGTCCCTATCTCTGCAAAGCGGACAATATCATGCTACGGGGAACGTTTTACCTGGGATGTTACAATATACCAATAGTACATACATCTAAAAGCTGTGTATTGTACGAGTACGAATACGGGTGCATACGAGTAGAATTGTTGATGAAACTGAATGAGGATGTAATTGTAAGCATTTTTGTTAAGTAGAAGTATTTTTATAAGTGTCTTGAAGTCTTTCAAAAGTGTATGAATACATATTAAAACACTACATGTATATACATTTTAACTGAGTCGTTAAGTCATCGTTAGTCGTTACATGTAAATGTTGTTTTGAAACCTTTAGGTTAATGATCTTGTTGAATGTTGTTAACCCATTGTTTATTATAACAAATGAGATGTTAAATTTTTATATTATCATGATATTATAATATATAATATATCTTAGTATGATATATATACAGTTAAATGCTGTTACAACGATAATCGTTACATATATGTCTCGTTTCGAAATCATTAAGTTAGTAGTCTTATTTTTACATATGTATTTCAGTGTTAATACACTTAATAATATATTTACTTATCATTTAACATAATTAACCAAGTATATCAATATCTTAATATGATTCATATGTACCTAGTAATACGTTGTTATAACGGTAATCGTTATATATATCGTTTTCGAGTTTCTTAAATTAATAGTCTCATTTTTATGTATATAACTCATTGTTAAAATACCTAATGAGATACATACTTATAATAAAATTATGTTAACTATATATATAACCATATATATATGTCATCATATAGTTTTTACAAGTTTTAACGTTCGTGAATCACCGGTCAACTTGGGTGGTCAATTGTCTATATGAAACCTATTTCAATTAATCAAGTCTTAACAAGTTTGATTGCTTAACATGTTGGAAACACTTAATCATGTAAATAACAATTTCATTTAATATATATATATATATATATATATATATATATATATATATATATATATATATATGGAAAAGTTCGGGTCACTACAGTACCTACCCGTTCAATAAATTTCGTCCCGAAATTTTAAGCAGTTGGGGGTGTTGACGTATCTTCTGGAAATAAATGCAGGTATTTCTTCTTCATCTGATCTTATCGTTCCCAGGTGAACTCGGGTCCTCTACGAGCATTCCATCAAACCTTAACAATTGGTATCTTATTTTGCTTAAGTCTTTTAACCTCACGATCCATTATTTCGACGGGTTCTTCGATGAATTGAAGTTTTTCGTTAATTTGGATTTCATCTAATGGAATAGTGAGATCTTCTTTAGCAAAACATTTCTTCAAATTCGAGACATGGAAAGTGTTATGTACAGCCGCGAGTTGTTGAGGTAACTCTAGTCGGTAAGCTACTGGTCCGACACGATCAATAATCTTGAATGGTCCAATATACCTTGGATTTAATTTCCCTCGTTTACCAAATTGAACAACGCCTTTCCAAGGTGTAACTTTAAGCATGACCATCTCTCCAATTTCAAATCCTATATCTTTTCTTTTAATGTCAGCGTAGCTCTTTTGTCGACTTTGGGCGGTTTTCAACCGTTGTTGAATTTGGATGATCTTCTCGGTAGTTTCTTGTATTATCTCCGAACCCGTAATCTGTCTATCCCCCACTTCACTCCAACAAATTGGACACCTGCACTTTCTACCATAAAGTGCTTCAAACGGCGCCATCTCAATGCTTGAATGGTAGCTGTTGTTGTAGAAAAATTCTGCTAACGGTAGATGTCGATCCCAACTGTTTCTGAAATCAATAACACATGCTCGTAGCATGTCTTCAAGCGTTTGTATCGTCCTTTCGCTCTGCCCATCAGTTTGTGGATGATAGGCAGTACTCATGTCTAAATGAGTTCCTAATGCTTGCTGTAATGTCTGCCAGAATCTTGAAATAAATCTGCCATCCCTATCAGAGATAATAGAGATTGGTATTCCATGTCTGGAGACGACTTCCTTCAAATACAGTCGTGCTAACTTCTCCATCTTGTCATCTTCTCTTATTGGCAGGAAGTGTGCTGACTTGGTGAGACGATCAACTATTATTCAAATAGTATCATAACCACTTGCAGTCCTTGGCAATTTAGTGATGAAATCCATGGTAATATTTTCCCATTTCCATTCCGGGATTTCGGGTTGTTGAAGTAGACCTGATGGTTTCTGATGCTCAGCTTTGACCTTAGAACACGTCAAACATTCTCCTACGTATTTAGCAACATCAGCTTTCATACCCGGCCACCAAAAATGTTTCTTGAGATCCTTGTACATCTTCCCCGTTTCAGGATGTATTGAGTATCTGGTTTTATGAGCTTCTCTAAGTACCATTTGTCTCATATCTCCAAATTTTGGTACCCAAATTCTTTCAGCCCTATACCGGGTTCCGTCTTCCCGAATATTAAGATGCTTCTCCGATCCTTTGGGTATTTCATCCTGTAAATTTCCCTCTTTTAAAACTCCTTGTTGTGCCTCCTTTATTTGAGTAGTAAGGTTAGTGTGAATCATTATATTCATAGATTTTACTCGAATGGGTTCTCTGTCCTTTCTGCTCAAGGCGTCGGCTACCACATTTGCCTTCCCCGGGTGGTAACGAATCTCAAAGTCGTAATCATTCAACAATTCAATACACCTACGCTGCCTCATATTCAGTTGTTTCTGATTAAATATGTGTTGAAGACTTTTGTGGTCGGTATATATAATACTTTTGACCCCATATAAGTAATGCCTCCAAGTCTTTAATGCAAAAACAACCGCGCCTAATTCCAAATCATGCGTCGTATAATTTTGCTCGTGAATCTTCAATTGTCTAGACGCATAAGCAATCTCCTTCGTCTGTTGCATTAATACACAACCGAGACCTTGCTTTGATGCGTCACAATAAATTACAAAATCATCATTCCCTTCAGGCAATGACAATATAGGTGCCGTAGTTAGCTTTTTCTTCAATAACTGAAACGCTTTCTCTTGTTCATCCTTCCATTCAAATTTCTTCCCTTTATGCGTTAATGCAGTCAAGGGTTTTGCTATTCTGGAAAAGTCTTGGATGAACCTTCTGTAGTAACCAGCTAGTCCTAAAAATTGACGTATATGCTTCAGAGTTTTTGGGGTTTCCCACTTTTCAACGGTTTCGATCTTTGCCGGGTCCACCTGGATACCTTCTTTGTTCACTATGTGACCGAGGAATTGAACTTCTTCCAACCAAAATGCACACTTTGAAAACTTAGCGTACAGTTTTTCTTTCCTCAATACTTCTAGCACTTTTCTCAAATGTTCTTCGTGCTCTTGATCATTCTTTGAGTAAATAAGTATGTCATCGATGAAAACAATGACAAACTTGTCAAGATATGGCCCACACACTCGGTTCATACGGTCCATGAACACAGCTGGTGCGTTAGTCAATCCAAACGGCATAACCATAAACTCGTAATGACCATAACGCGTTCTAAAAGCAGTTTTTGGAATATCATCCTCCTTTACTCACATTTGATGATATCCAGAACGTAAATCGATCTTCGAATAAACCGACGAGCCTTGTAGTGGATCAAATAAGTCGTCAATTCTCGGCAGTGGATACCGGTTTTTGATGGTAAGTTTGTTCAACTCTCTGTAGTCAATACACAACCTAAATGTACCATCCTTCTTCTTGACAAACAAAATAGGAGCTCCCCATGGTGATGTGCTTGGTCGAATGAAACCACGTTCTAATAGTTCTTGCAGTTGGCTTTGCAGTTCTTTCATCTCGCTGGGTGCGAGTCTATAAGGAGCACGAGCTATTGGTGCAGCTCCTGGTACAAGATCTATTTGAAATTCAATAGATCGATGTGGAGGTAGTCCCGATAATTCTTTCGGAAATACATCGGGAAATTCTTTTGCGACGGGAACATCATTGATGCTCTTTTCTTCAGTTTGTACTTTCTCGACGTGTGCTAGAACAGCATAGCAACCTTTTCTTATTAGTTTTTGTGCCTTCAAATTACTAATAAGATGTAGCTTCATGTTGCCCTTTTCTCCGTACACCATTAAGGGTTCTCCTTCTTCTCGTACAATGTGAATTGCATTTTTATAACATACGATCTCTGCTTTCACCTTCTTCAGCCAGTCCATGCCAACTATTACATCAAAACTCCCTAACTCTACTGGTATCAAATCAATCTTAAATATTTCGCTACCTAGTTTAATTTCTCGATTCCGGCATATATTATCTGCTGAAATTAATTTACCGTTTGCTAATTCGAGTAAAAATTTACTATTCAACGGTGTCAATGGACAACTTAATTTAGCACAAAAATCTCTACTCATATAGCTTCTATCCGCACCCGAATCAAATAAAACGTAAGCAGATTTATTGTCAATAAGAAACGTACCCGTAACAAGCTCCGGGTCTTCCTGTGCCTCTACCGCATTAATATTGAAAACTCTTCTGCGGCCTTGTCCATTCGTGTTCTCCTGGTTCGGGCAATTTCTAATAATGTGGCCCGATTTTCCACATTTATAACAAACTACATTGGCATAACTTGCTCCGACACTACTTGCTCCGCCATTACTCGTTCCGACACCATTTGTTCCTTTCATTCTGTTAACCTCTGGTCCGTAGACCTCACACTTCACCGCGCTATGACCATTTCTTTTACACTTGTTGCAAAATTTGGTGCAGAACCCCGAGTGATACTTTTCACACCTTTGGCATAGCTGCTTCTGATTGTTGTTGTTGTTGCGGTTGTTATTGTTGTTAGGATGATTGTTGTAGTTGCTGTTATTGTTGTTGTTGTTGTTGTTGTTGTTGTTGTTGTTGTTGTTGTTGGGCCGTTTGTTGTAATTGCGATTGATGTTGCGATTGTTGGGATAATTGTTGCGATTATTATTGTAATTTTTGTTGTTGTTGTATTGGTGATTCTTATCACCGTTTTCCTTCCACTTTCTTTTGACTTGCTTCACATTGGCCTCTTCAGCCATCTGTTCTTTAATTCTTTCCTCAATCTGGTTCACTAGTTTGTGAGCCATTCTACATGCCTGTTGTATGGAGGCGGGCTCGTGTGAACTTATATCTTCTTGGATTCTTTCCGGTAATCCTTTCACAAACGCGTCGATCTTCTCTTCCTCATCTTCTAACGCTCCCGGACACAATAGGCACAATTCTGTGAATCGTCTTTCGTACGTGGTAATATCAAATCCTTGGGTTCGTAACCCTCTAAGTTCTGTCTTGAGCTTATTGACCTCGGTTCTGGGACGGTACTTCTCGTTCATCAAGTACTTGAATGCTGATCACGGTAGTGCGTAAGCATCATCTTGTCCCACTTGCTCTAGATAGGTATTCCACCATGTTAACGCAAAACCTGTGAAGGTATGCATAGTGAAATGTCCCGTTCTTATTGATTAAAAACGTTCCATATTAATTGATTTCGTTGCGAGGTTTTGACCTCTATATGAGACGTTTTTCAAAGACTGCATTCATTTTTAAAACAAACCATAACCTTTATTTCATAAATAAAGGTTTAAAAAGCTTTACGTAGATTATCAAATAATGATAATCTAAAATATCCTGTTTACACACGACCATTACATAATGGTTTACAATACAAATATGTTACAACAAAATAAGTTTCTTGAATGCAGTTTTTACACCATATCATACAAACATGGACTCCAAATCTCGTCCTTATTTAAGTATGCGACAACGGAAGCTCTTAATAATCACCTGAGAATAAACATGCTTAAAACGTCAACAAAAATGTTGGTGAGTTATAGGTTTAACCTATATATATCAAATCATAATAATAGACCACAAGATTTCATATTTCAATACACATCCCATACATAGAGATAAAAGTCATTCATATGGTGAACACCTGGTAACCGACATTAACAAGATGCATATATAAGAATATCCCCATCATTCCGGGACACTCTTCGGATATGATATAAATTTCGAAGTACTAAAGCATCCGGTACTTTGGATGGGGCTTGTTGGGCCCGATAGATCTATCTTTAGAGTTCGCGTCAATTAGGGTGTCTGTTCCCTAATTCTTAGATTACCAGACTTAATAAAAAGGGGCATATTCGATTTCGATAATTCAACCATAGAATGTAGTTTCACGTACTTGTGTCTATTTTGTAAATCATTTATAAAACCTGCATGTATTCTCATCCCAAAAATATTAGATTTTAAAAGTGGGACTATAACTCACTTTCACAGATTTTTACTTCGTCGGGAAGTAAGACTTGGCCACTGGTTGATTCATGAACCTATAACAATATATACATATATATCAAAGTATGTTCAAAATATATTTACAACACTTTTAATATATTTTGATGTTTTAAGTTTATTAAGTCAGCTGTCCTCGTTAGTAACCTACAACTAGTTGTCCACAGTTAGATGTACAGAAATAAATCGATAAATATTATCTTGAATCAATCCACGACCCAGTGTATACATATCTCAGTATTGATCACAACTCAAACTATATATATTTTGGAATCAACCTCAACCCTGTATAGCTAACTCCAACATTCACATATAGAGTGTCTATGGTTGTTCCGAAATATATATAGATGTGTCGACATGATAGGTCGAAACATTGTATACGTGTCTATGGTATCTCAAGATTACATAATATACAATACAAGTTGATTAAGTTATGGTTGGAATAGATTTGTTACCAATTTTCACGTAGCTAAAATGAGAAAAATTATCCAATCTTGTTTTACCCATAACTTCTTCATTTTAAATCCGTTTTGAGTGAATCAAATTGCTATGGTTTCATATTGAACTCTATTTTATGAATCTAAACAGAAAAAGTATATGTTTATAGTCGGAAAAATAAGTTACAAGTCATTTTTGTAAAGGTAGTCATTTCAGTCGAAAGAACGACGTCTAGATGACCATTTTAGAAAACATACTTCCACTTTGAGTTTAACCATAATTTTTGGATATAGTTTCATGTTCATAATAAAAATCATTTTCTCAGAATAACAACTTTTAAATCAAAGTTTATCATAGTTTTTAATTAACTAACCCAAAACAGCCCGCGGTGTTACTACGACGGCGTAAATCCGGTTTTACGGTGTTTTTCGTGTTTCCAGGTTTTAAATCATTAAGTTAGCATATCATATAGATATAGAACATGTGTTTAGTTGATTTTAAAAGTCAAGTTAGAAGGATTAACTTTTGTTTGCGAACAAGTTTAGAATTAACTAAACTATGTTCTAGTGATTACAAGTTTAAACCTTCGAATAAGATAGCTTTATATGTATGAATCGAATGATGTTATGAACATCATTACTACCTTAAGTTCCTTGGATAAACCTGCTGGAAAAGAAAAAAATGGATCTAGCTTCAATGGATCCTTGGATGGCTTGAAGTTCTTGAAGCAGAATCATGACACGAAAACAAGTTCAAGTAAGATCATCACCTGAAATAAGATTGTTATAGTTATAGAAATTGAACCAAAGTTTGAATATGATTATTACCTTGTATTAGAATGATAACCTACTGTAAGAAACAAAGATTTCTTGAGGTTGGATGATCACCTTACAAGATTGGAAGTGAGCTAGCAAACTTGAAAGTATTCTTGATTTTATGAAACTAGAACTTTTGGAATTTATGAAGAACACTTAGAACTTGAAGATAGAACTTGAGAGAGATCAATTAGATGAAGAAAATTGAAGAATGAAAGTGTTTGTAGGTGTTTTTGGTCGTTGGTGTATGGATTAGATATAAAGGATATGTAATTTTGTTTTCATGTAAATAAGTCATGAATGATTACTCATATTTTTGTAATTTTATGAGATATTTCATGCTAGTTGCCAAATGATGGTTCCCACATGTGTTAGGTGACTCACATGGGCTGCTAAGAGCTGATCATTGGAGTGTATATACCAATAGTACATACATCTAAAAGCTGCGTATTGTACGAGTACGAATACGGGTGCATACGAGTAGAATTGTTGATGAAACTGAACGAGGATGTAATTGTAAGCATTTTTGTTAAGTAGAAGTACTTTGATAAGTGTATTGAAGTCTTTCAAAAGTGTATAAATACATATTAAAACACTACATGTATATACATTTTAACTGAGTCGTTAAGTCATCGTTAGTCGTTACATGTAAGTGTTGTTTTGAAACCTTTAGGTTAACGATCTTGTTAAATGTTGTTAACCCAATGTTTATAATATCAAATGAGATTTTAAATTATTATATTATCATGATATTATCATGTATGAATATCTCTTAATATGATATATATACATTAAATGTCTTTACAACGATAATCGTTACATATATGTCTCGTTTAAAAATCATTAAGTTAGTAGTCTTGTTTTTACATATGTAGTTCATTGTTAATATACTTAATGATATGTTTACTTATCATAGTATCATGTTAACTATATATATATCCATATATATGTCATCATATAGTTTTTACAAGTTTTAACGTTCGTGAATCACCGGTCAACTTGGGTGGTCAATTGTCTATATGAAACATATTTCAATTAATCAAGTCTTACCAAGTTTGATTGATTAACATGTTGGAAACATTTAATCATGTAAATATCAATCTCAATTAATATATATAAACATGGAAAAGTTCGGGTCACTACAGTACCTACCCGTTAAATAAATTTCGTCCCGAAATTTTAAGCTGTTGAAGGTGTTTATGAATCTTCTGGAAATAGATGCGGGTATTTCTTCTTCATCTGATCTTCACGCTCCCAGGTGAACTCGGGTCCTCTACGAGCATTCCATCGAACCTTAACAATTGGTATCTTGTTTTGCTTAAGTCTTTTAACCTCACGATCCATTATTTCGACGGGTTCTTCGATGAATTGAAGTTTTTCGTTGATTTGGATTTCATCTAACGGAATAGTGAGATCTTCTTTAGCAAAACATTTCTTTAAATTCGAGACGTGGAAAGTGTTATGTACAGCCGCGAGTTGTTGAGGTAACTCTAGTCGGTAAGCTACTGGTCCGATACGATCAATAATCTTGAATGGTCCAATATACCTTGGATTTAATTTCCCTCGTTTACCAAATCGAACAACGCCTTTCCAAGGTGCAACTTTAAGCATGAACATCTCTCCAATTTCAAATTCTATATCTTTTCTTTTAATGTCAGCATAGCTCTTTTGTCGACTTTGGGCGGTTTTCAACCGTTGTTGAATTTGGATGATCTTCTCGGTAGTTTCTTGTATAATCTCCGGACCCTTAATCTGTCTATCCCCCACTTCACTCCAACAAATCGGAGACCTGCACTTTCTACCATAAAGTGCTTCAAACGGCGCAATCTCAATGCTTGAATGGTAGCTGTTGTTGTAGGAAAATTCTGCTAACGGTAGATGTCGATCCCAACTGTTTCCGAAATCAATAACACATGCTCGTAGCATGTCTTCAAGCGTTTGTATCGTCCTTTCACTCTGCCCATCAGTTTGTGGATGATAGGCAGTACTCATGTCTAGACGAGTTCCTAATGCTTGCTGTAATGTCTGCCAGAATCTTGAAATAAATCTGCCATCCCTATCAGAGATAATAGAGATTGGTATTCCATGTCTGGAGACGACTTCCTTCAAATACAGTCGTGCTAACTTCTCCATCTTGTCATCTTCTCTTATTGGCAGGAAGTGTGCTGATTTGGTGAGACGATCAACTATTACCCAAATAGTATCAAAACCACTTGCAGTCCTTGGCAATTTAGTGATTAAATCCATGGTAATGTTTTCCCATTTCCATTCCGGGATTTCGGGTTGTTGAAGTAGACCTGATGGTTTCTGATGCTCAGCTTTGACCTTAGAACACATCAAACATTCTCCTACGTATTTAGCAACATCGGCTTTCATACCCGGCCACCAAAAATGTTTCTTAAGATCCTTGTACATCTTCCCCGTTCCAGGATGTATTGAGTATCTGGTTTTATGAGCTTCTCTAAGTATCATTTCTCTCATATCTCCAAATTTTGGTACCCAAATCCTTTCAGCCCTATACCGGGTTCCGTCTTTCCGAATATTAAGATGCTTCTCCGATCCTTTGGGTATTTCATCCTTTAAATTTCCCTCTTTTAAAACTCCTTGTTGCGCCTCCTTTATTTGAGTAGTAATGTTATTATGAATCATTATATTCATAGATTTTACTCGAATGGGTTCTCTGTCCTTCCTGCTCAAGGCATCGGCTACCACATTTGCCTTCCCCGGGTGGTAACGAATCTCAAAGTCGTAATCATTCAATAATTCAATCCACCTACGCTGCCTCATATTCAGTTGTTTCTGATTAAATATGTGTTGAAGACTTTTGTGGTCGGTATATATAATACTTTTGACCCCATATAAGTAGTGCCTCCAAGTCTTTAATGCAAAAACAACCGCGCCTAATTCCAAATCATGCGTCATATAATTTTGTTCGTGAATCTTCAATTGTCTAGACGCATAAGTAATCACCTTCGTTCGTTGCATTAATACACAACCGAGACCTTGCTTTGATGCATCACAATAAATCACAAAATCATCATTCCCTTCAGGCAATGACAATATAGGTGCCGTAGTTAGCTTTTTCTTCAATAACTGAAACGCTTTCTCTTGTTCATCATTCCATTCAAATTTCTTCCCTTTATGCGTTAATGCAGTCAAGGGTTTTGCTATTCTGGAAAAGTCTTGGATGAACCTTCTGTAGTAACCAGCTAGTCCTAAAAACTGGCGTATGTGTTTCGGAGTTTTCGGGGTTTCCCACTTTTCAACAGTTTCTATCTTTGCCGGATCCACCATAATACCTTCTTTGTTCACTATGTGACCGAGGAATTGAACTTCTTCCAACCAAAATGCACACTTTGAAAACTTAGCGTACAATTCTTCCTTCCTCAATACTTCTAACACCTTTCTCAAATGTTCACCGTGTTCTTGGTCATTCTTTGAGTAAATAAGTATGTCATCAATGAAAACAATGACAAACTTGTCAAGGTATGGTCCACACACTCGGTTCATAAGGTCCATGAACACAGCTGGTGCATTAGTTAAACCAAACGGCATGACCATAAACTCGTAATGACCGTAACGTGTTCTGAAAGCAGTCTTTGGAATATCATCTTCTTTCACCCGCATTTGATGATACCCGGAACGTAAGTCAATCTTTGAATAAACAGACGAGCCTTGTAGTTGATCAAATAAGTCATCGATTCTCGGTAGTGGGTAGCGGTTCTTGATGGTAAGTTTGTTCAACTCTCGGTAGTCGATACACAACCTGAATGTACCATCTTTCTTCTTGACAAACAAAACAGGAGCTCCCCACGGTGATGTGCTTGGTCGAATGAAACCACGCTCTAAAAGTTCTTGTAATTGGCTTTGTAGTTCTTTCATCTCGCTGGGTGCGAGTCTGTAAGGAGCATGAGCTATTGGTGCAGCTCCTGGTACAAGATCTATTTGAAATTCAACGGATCGATGTGGGGGTAATCCCGGTAATTCTTTCGGAAATACATCAGGAAATTCTTTTGCGACGGGAACATCATTGATGCTCTTTTCTTCAGTTTGTACTTTCTCGACGTGTGCTAGAACAGCATAGCAACCTTTTCTTATTAGTTTTTGTGCCTTCAAATTACTAATAAGATGTAGCTTCGTGTTGCCCTTTTCTCCGTACACCATTAAGGGTTTTCCTTTTTCTCGTATAATGCGAATTGCATTTTTGTAACAAACGATCTCCGCTTTCACTTCTTTCAACCAGTCCATACCGATTATCACATCAAAACTCCCTAACTCTACTGGTATCAAATCAATCTTAAATGTTTCGCTAACCAGTTTAATTTCTTGATTCCGACATATATTATCTGCTGAAATTAATTTACCATTTGCTAATTCGAGTAAAAATTTACTATCCAAAGGCGTCAATGGACAACTTAATTTAGCACAAAAATCTCTACTCATATAGCTTCTATCCGCACCCGAATCAAATAAAACGTAAGCAGATTTATTGTCAATAAGAAACGTACCCGTAACAAGCTCCGGGTCTTCCTGTGCCTCTGCCGCATTAATATTGAAAACTCTTCCACGGCCTTGTCCATTCGTGTTCTCCTGGTTCGGGCAATTTCTAATAATGTGGCCCGGTTTTTCACATTTATAACAAACTACATTGGCATAACTTGCTCCGACACTACTTGCTCCGCCATTACTCGTTCCGACACCATTTGTTCCTTTCGTTCTATTAACCCCTGGTCCGTAGACCTCACACTTCGCCGCGCTATGACCATTTCTTTTACACTTGTTGCAAAATTTGGTGCAGAACCCCGAGTGATTCTTTTCACA
The DNA here is from genome assembly GCF_046630445.1 of Rutidosis leptorrhynchoides. Classification (NCBI taxonomy): domain Eukaryota; kingdom Viridiplantae; phylum Streptophyta; class Magnoliopsida; order Asterales; family Asteraceae; genus Rutidosis; species Rutidosis leptorrhynchoides. The sequence continues at coordinate 292,248,794 of NC_092337.1, read as the reverse complement.
CCTTTGGCATAGCTGCTTCTGATTGTTGTTGTTGTTGCGGTTATTATTGTTGTTGGGATGATTGTTGTAGTTGCTGTTGTTGTTGTTGTTGTTGTTGTTGGGCCGTTTGTTGTAGTTGCGATTGATGTTGCGATTGTTGGGATAATTGTTACGATTATTGTTGTAATTGCTGTTGTTGTTGTATTGGTGATTCTTATCACCGTTTTCCTCCCACTTTCTTTTGACTTGCTTCACATTGGCCTCTTCAGCAGTCTGTTCTTTAATTCTTTCTTCAATTTGGTTCACGAGTTTGTGAGCCATTCTACATGCCTGTTGTATGGAGGCGGGCTCGTGTGAACTTATATCTTCTTGGATTCTTTCCGGTAATCCTTTCACAAACGCGTCGATCTTCTCTTCCTCATCTTCGAATGCTCCCGGACACAATAGGCACAATTCTGTGAATCGTCTTTCGTACGTGGTAATATCAAATCCTTGGGTTCGTAACCCTCTAAGTTCTGTCTTGAGCTTATTGACCTCGGTTCTGGGACGGTACTTCTCGTTCATCAAGTGCTTGAATGCTGACCACGGTAGTGCGTACGCATCGTTTTGTCCCACTTGCTCTAGATAGGTATTCCACCATGTTAACGCAGAACCTGTGAAGGTATGCGTAGCGTACTTTACTTTGTCCTCTTCAGTACACTTACTTATGGCAAACACCGATTCGACCTTTTCGGTCCACCGTTTCAATCCGATCGGTCCTTCGGTTCCATCAAATTCCAAAGGTTTGCAGGCAGTGAATTCTTTGTAGGTGCATCCTACACGATTTCCTCTACTGCTAGATCCAAGGTTATTGTTGGTATGTAGCGCAGCCTGTACTGCGGCTATGTTTGAAGCTAGAAATGTACGGAATTCCTCTTCATTCATATTCACGGTGTGTCGAGTAGTCAGTGCCATTTCCTTCAAAATAGTTAAATGGAACAAGTTAATCATACAGAATATTAAGAGTAGTTAATAGTATTTCGTAGCATAATATGAACTCATTTATAAAAGCTTTTTCTTCATATTAGCGTTTTATAAGTTTAAATTCGGGTAGTACCTACCCGTTAAGTTCATACTTAGTAGCTAATATACAATTCAACTACTACAATTCTATATGAAAAACTGATTATAATAATATTTCGCGTTCAAACTTTTTCACAATATTTTACAAACTTACAATACCGCTTATTTTACATATAGCATGAAATATAGCACACAATAAATTTGATACAAGATGGTTGTGAAGATAATTCTAGCTAGTACACAAGTCGTTCAGCAAAGGCAATAAAGACACGTAATTCATACGTCCAGAAACAAGTCATACATTCTGGTTTTACTAGGATTACTTCCCATCCTTGGTCTTGTGGAACATAACCGTTATGGCCATTGATAAGACAGCGTGTTGTAACGTCGTCAAAGGGACGAGGGTTACGTAATGTCCAACAGTCCCGTAACAATCTAAAAACCTCATTTCTTACCCCAATTACCGACTCCGTCACTTGTGGAAACGTTTTGTTTAATAGTTGTAGCCCGATGTTCTTGTTCTCACTTTGGTGAGAAGCGAACATTACTAATCCGTAAGCATAACATGCTTCTTTATGTTGCATGTTAGCCGCTTTTTCTAAATCACGAAGTCCAATATTCGGATATATTGAGTCAAAATAATTTCTTAACCCGTTGCGTAAAATAGCTTTTGGGTTCCCCGCAATATATGCGTCAAAGTAAATACATCGTAACTTATGGGTTTCCCAATGTGATATCCCCCATCTTTCAAACGAAAGTCTCTTATAAACCAAGACATTCTTGGAACGTTCTTCGAATGTCTTACAAACTGATCTCGCCTTAAATAGTTGTGCCGAGGAATTCTGACCGACTCTAGACAAGATTTCATCAATCATGTCTCCGGGTAGGTCTCTTAAAATATTGGGTTGTCTATCCATTTTGTGTTTTTATACTATTAAATAGACAAGAGTTAGATTCATAAAAAAAAATACTTATTAATACAATCAATTTTTACATATATCATAAAGCATAAGCACACTATATTACATATATTACCCCACACGAATACAACTATCTTATTCCGACTCGCTCGTTTCTTCTTGTTCGGTTTTGGTTCATTTTTGCCAAGTTTCTAGGGATATATGATGTTCTCCTAATACGAGCCGTCGTTGTCCACATTGGTTTAGAAAAACCTGGTGGTTTAGAGGTTCCCGGGTCATTGTTACAACTTAAGGACTTCGGGGGTTGACGATACATATAAAGTTCATCGGGGTTGGAATTAGATTTCTCTATTTTTATGCCCTTTCCCTTATTATTTTCTTTTGCCTTTTTAAATTCAGTTGGGGTAATTTCTATAACATCATCGGAATTCTCGTCGGAATCCGATTCATCGGAGAATTGGTAATCCTCCCAATATTTTGCTTCCTTGGCGGAAACACCATTGACCATAATTAACCTTGGTCGGTTGGTTGAGGATTCTCTTTTACTTAACCATTTTATTATTTCCCCCACCGGTTCCGATTCTTCTTCCGGTTCCGATTCTTCTTCCGGTTCCGATTCTTCTTCCGGTTCCTCTTCGGGAACTTGTGAATCAGTCCACGAATCATTCCAATTTACATTTGACTCTTCATTATTATTAGGTGAGTCAATGGGACTTGTTCTAGAGGTAGACATCTATCACATAATATCAAACACGTTAAGAGATTAATATATCACATAATATTCATATGTTAAAAATATATAGTTTCCAACAAAAATGTTAAGCAATCATTTTTAAAGAAAACACGGTCGAAGTCCAGACTCACTAATGCATCCTAACAAACTCGATAAGACACACTAATGCAAATTTTCTGGTTCTCTAAGACCAACGCTCTGATACCAACTGAAATGTCCCGTTCTTATTGATTAAAAACGTTCCATATTAATTGATTTCGTTGCGAGGTTTTGACCTCTATATGAGACGTTTTTCAAAGACTGCATTCATTTTTAAAACAAACCATAACCTTTATTTCATAAATAAAGGTTTAAAAAGCTTTACGTAGATTATCAAATAATGATAATCTAAAATATCCTGTTTACACACGACCATTACATAATGGTTTACAATACAAATATGTTACAACAAAATAAGTTTCTTGAATGCAGTTTTTACACCATATCATACAAACATGGACTCCAAATCTCGTCCTTATTTAAGTATGCGACAACGGAAGCTCTTAATAATCACCTGAGAATAAACATGCTTAAAACGTCAACAAAAATGTTGGTGAGTTATAGGTTTAACCTATATATATCAAATCATAATAATAGACCACAAGATTTCATATTTCAATACACATCCCATACATAGAGATAAAAGTCATTCATATGGTGAACACCTGGTAACCGACATTAACAAGATGCATATATAAGAATATCCCCATCATTTCGGGACACTCTTCGGATATGATATAAATTTCGAAGTACTAAAGCATCCGGTACTTTGGATGGGGCTTGTTGGGCCCGATAGATCTATCTTTAGAGTTCGCGTCAATTAGGGTGTCTGTTCCCTAATTCTTAGATTACCAGACTTAATAAAAAGGGGCATATTCGATTTCGATAATTCAACCATACAATGTAGTTTCACGTACTTGTGTCTATTTTGTAAATCATTTATAAAACCTGCATGTATTCTCATCCCAAAAATATTAGATTTTAAAAGTGGGACTATAACTCACTTTCACAGATTTTTACTTCGTCGGGAAGTAAGACTTGGCCACTGGTTGATTCACGAACCTATAACAATATATACATATATATCAAAGTATGTTCAAAATATATTTACAACACTTTTAATATATTTTGATGTTTTAAGTTTATTAAGTCAGCTGTCCTCGTTAGTAACCTACAACTAGTTGTCCACAGTTAGATGTACAGAAATAAATCGATAAATATTATCTTGAATCAATCCACGACCCAGTGTATACATATCTCAGTATTGATCACAACTCAAACTATATATATTTTGGAATCAACCTCAACCCTGTATAGCTAACTCCAACATTCACATATAGAGTGTCTATGGTTGTTCTGAAATATATATAGATGTGTTGACATGATAGGTCGAAACATTGTATACGTGTCTATGGTATCTCAAGATTACATAATATACAATACAAGTTGATTAAGTTATGGTTGGAATAGATTTGTTACCAATTTTCACGTAGCTAAAATGAGAAAAATTATCCAATCTTGTTTTACCCATAACTTCTTCATTTTAAATCCGTTTTGAGTGAATCAAATTGCTATGGTTTCATATTGAACTCTATTTTATGAATCTAAACAGAAAAAGTATAGGTTTATAGTCGGAAAAATAAGTTACAAGTCGTTTTTGTAAAGGTAGTCATTTCAGTCGAAAGAACGACGTCTAGATGACCATTTTAGAAAACATACTTCCACTTTGAGTTTAACCATAATTTTTGGATATAGTTTCATGTTCATAATAAAAATCATTTTCTCAGAATAACAACTTTTAAATCAAAGTTTATCATAGTTTTTAATTAACTAACCCAAAACAGCCCGCGGTGTTACTACGACGGCGTAAATCCGGTTTTACGGTGTTTTTCGTGTTTCCAGGTTTTAAATCATTAAGTTAGCATATCATATAGATATAGAACATGTGTTTAGTTGATTTTAAAAGTCAAGTTAGAAGGATTAACTTTTGTTTGCGAACAAGTTTAGAATTAACTAAACTATGTTCTAGTGATTACAAGTTTAAACCTTCGAATAAGATAGCTTTATATGTATGAATCGAATGATGTTATGAACATCATTACTACCTTAAGTTCCTTGGATAAACCTACTGGAAAAAAGAAAAATGGATCTAGCTTCAATGGATCCTTGGATGGCTTGAAGTTCTTGAAGCAGAATCATGACACGAAAACAAGTTCAAGTAAGATCATCACTTGAAATAAGATTGTTATAGTTATAGAAATTGAACCAAAGTTTGAATATGATTATTACCTTGTATTAGAATGATAACCTACTGTAAGAAACAAAGATTTCCCGAGGTTGGATGATCACCTTACAAGATTGGAAGTGAGCTAGCAAACTTGAAAGTATTCTTGATTTTATGAAACTAGAACTTTTGGAATTTATGAAGAACACTTAGAACTTGAAGATAGAACTTGAGAGAGATAAATTAGATGAAGAAAATTGAAGAATGAAAGTTTTTGTAGGTGTTTTTGGTCGTTGGTGTATGGATTAGATATAAAGGATATGTAATTTTGTTTTCATGTAAATAAGTCATGAATGATTACTCATATTTTTGTAATTTTATGAGATATTTCATGCTAGTTGCCAAATGATGGTTCCCATATGTGTTAGGTGACTCACATGGGCTGCTAAGAGCTGATCATTGGAGTGTATATACCAATAGTACATACATCTAAAAGCTGTGTATTGTACGAGTACGAATACGGGTGCATACGAGTAGAATTGTTGATGAAACTGAACGAGGATGTAATTGTAAGCATTTTTGTTAAGTAGAAGTACTTTGATAAGTGTATTGAAGTCTTTCAAAAGTGTATAAATACATATTAAAACACTACATGTATATACATTTTAACTGAGTCGTTAAGTCATCGTTAGTCGTTACATGTAAGTGTTGTTTTGAAACCTTTAGGTTAACGATCTTGTTAAATGTTGTTAACCCAATGTTTATAATATCAAATGAGATTTTAAATTATTATATTATCATGATATTATCATGTATGAATATCTCTTAATATGATATATATACATTAAATGTCTTTACAACGATAATCGTTACATATATGTCTCGTTTAAAAATCATTAAGTTAGTAGTCTTGTTTTTACATATGTAGTTCATTGTTAATATACTTAATGATATGTTTACTTATCATAGTATCATGTTAAATATATATATATCCATACATATGTCATCATATAGTTTTTAAAGTTTTAATGTTCGTGAATCACCGGTCAACTTGGGTGGTCAATTGTCTATATGAAACATATTTCAATTAATCAAGTCTTAACAAGTTTGATTGCTTAACATGTTGGAAACATTTAATCATGTAAATATCAATCTCAATTAATATATATAAACATGGAAAAGTTCGGGTCACTACACGTAGCGTACTTCACTTTGTCCTCTTCAGTACACTTACTTATGGCAAACACCGATTCGACCTTCTCGGTCCACCGTTTCAATCCGATCGGTCCTTCGGTTCCATCAAATTCCAAAGGTTTGCAGGCAGTGAATTCTTTGTAGGTGCATCCTACACGATTTCCTGTACTGCTAGATCCAAGGTTATTGTTGGTATGTAGCGCAGCCTGTACTGCGGCTATGTTTGAAGCTAGAAAAGTACGGAATTCCTCTTCATTCATATTCATGGTGTGTCGAGTAGACGGTGCCATTTCCTTCAAAATAGTCAAATGGAACAAGTTAATCATACAGAATATTAAGAGTAGTTAATAGTATTTCGTAGCATAATATGAATTCATTTATAAAAGCTTTTTCTTCATATTAGCGTTTTATAAGTTTAAATTCGGGTAGTACCTACCCATTAAGTTCATACTTAGTAGCTAATATACAATTCAACTACTACAATTCTATATGAAAAACTGATTATAATAATATTTCGCGTTCAAACTTTTATACAATATTTTACAAACTTACAATACCGCTTATTTTACATAAAGCATGAAATATAGCACACAATAACTTTGATACAAGATAGTTGTGAAGATAATTCTAGCTAGTACACAAGTCGTTCAGCAAAGGCAATAAAGACACGTAATTCATACGTCCAAAAACAAGTCATGCATTCTGGTTTTACTAGGACTACTTCCCATCCTTGGTCTTGTGGAACATAACCGTTATGGCCGTTGATAAGACAGCGTGTTGTAATTTCGTCAAAGGGACGAGGGTTACGTAATGACCAACAGTCTCGTAATAACCTAAAAACCTCATTTCTTACCCCAATTACCGACTCCGTCACTTGTGGGAACATTTTGTTTAATAGTTGTAGCCCGATGTTCTTTTTCTCACTTTGGTGAGAAGCGAACATTACTAACCCGTAAGCATAGCATGCTTCTTTATGTTGCATGTTAGCCGCTTTTTCTAAATCATGAAGTCCTATATTCGGATACATTGAGTCAAAATAATTTCTTAACCCGTTGCGTAAAATAGCATTTGGGTTCCCCGCAATATATGCGTCAAAGTAAACACATCGTAACTTATGGGTTTCCCAATGTGATATCCCCCATCTTTCAAACGAAAGTCTCTTATAAACCAAGACATTCTTGGAACATTCTTCGAATGTCTTACAAACTGATTTCGCCGTAAATAGTTGTGCCGAAGAATTCTGACCGACTCTAGACAAGATTTCATCAATCATGTCTCCGGGTAGGTCTCTTAAAATATTGGTTTATCTATCCATTTTGTGTTTTTATACTGTAAAATAGACAAGAGTTAGATTCAATAAAAAAAATTCTTATTAATACAAGCAATTTTTACATATATCATAAAGCATAAGCACACTATATTACATATATTACACCACACGAATACAACTATCTTATTCCGACTCGCTCATTTCTTCTTCTTCGGTTTTGGTTCGTTTTGCCAAGTTTCTAGGGATATATGATGTTCCCCTAATACGAGTCGTTGTTTTCCACATTGGTTTAGAAAAACCTGGTGGTTTAGAGGTTCCCGGGTTATTGTCACAACTTAAAGACTTCGGGGGTTGATGATACATATAAATTTCATCGGGGTTGGAATTAGATTTTTCTATTTTTATGCCCTTTCCCTTATTATTTTCTTTTGCCTTTTTAAATTTAGTTGGGGTAATTTCTATAACATCATCGGAATTCTCGTCGGAATCCGATTCATAGGAGAATTGGTAATCCTCCCAATATTTTGCTTCCTTGGCGGAAACACCATTGACCATAATTAACCTTGGTCGGTTGGTTGAGGATTTTCTTTTACTTAACCGTTTTATTATTTCCCCCACCGGTTCTATTTCCTCCTCCGGTTCCTCCTCTTCCGGTTCTGATTCTTCTTCCGGTTCTGATTCTTCTTCCGATTCTTCTTCGGGAACTTGTGAATCAGTCCAATATATATTCGACTCTTCGTTATTATTAGGTGAGTCAATGGGATTTGTGCTAGAGGTAGACATCTATCACACAATATCAAACATGTTAAGAGATTAATATATTACATAATATATACATGTTAATAATATATAGTTTCCAACAAAAATGTTAAGCAATCATTTTTAAAGAAAACACGGTCGAAGTCCAGACGCACTAATGCATCCTAACAAACTCGATAAGACACACTAATACAAATTTTCTGGTTCTCTAAGACCAACGCTCGGATACCAACTGAAATGTCCCGTTCTTATTGATTAAAAACGTTCCATATTAATTGATTTCGTTGCGAGGTTTTGACCTCTATATGAGACGTTTTTTTAAAGATTGCATTCATTTTTAAAACAAACCATAACCTTTATTTCATAAATAAAAGTTTAAAAAGCTTTACGTAGATTATCAAATAATGATAATCTAAAATATCATGTTTACACACGACCATTACCTAATGATTTACAATACAAATATGTTACATCGAAATCAGTTTCTTGAATGCAGTTTTTACACAATATCATACAAACATGGACTCCAAATCTTGTCCTTATTTTAGTATGCAACAGCGGAAGCTCTTAGTATTCACCTGAGAATAAACATGCTTTAAACGTCAACAAAAATGTTGGTGAGTTATAGGTTTAACCTATATATATCAAATCGTAACAATAGACCACAAGATTTCATATTTCAATACACATCCCATACATAGAGATAAAAATCATTCATAAGGTGAACACCTGGTAACCGACATTAACAAGATGCATATATAAGAATATCCCCATCATTCCGGGACACCCTTCGGATATGATATAAATTTCAAAGTACTAAAGCATCCGGTACTTTGGATGGGGTTTGTTAGGTCCAATAGATCTATCTTTAGGATTCGCGTCAATTAGGGTGTCTGTTCCCTAATTCTTAGATTACCAGACTTAATAAAAAGGGGCATATTCGATTTCGATCATTCAACCATATAATGTAGTTTCGATTACTTGTGTCTATTTCGTAAAACATTTATAAAAGAGCATGCATTCTCAGTCCCAAAAATATATATTGCAAAAGCATTTAAAAAGGGAGTGATGAAACTCACTTTCACAGATTTTTTACTTCGTCGGGAAGTAAGACTTGGCCACTGGTCGATTCACGAACCTATAACAAATATGTACATATATATCAAAGTATGTTCAAAATATATTTACAACACTTTTAATACATTTTGATGTTTTAAGTTTATTAAGTCAGCTGTCCTCGTTAGTAACCTACAACTAGTTGTCCACAATTAGATGTACAGAAATAAATCGATATAAATATTATCTTGAATCAATCCATGACCCAGTGTATACGTATCTCAGTATTGATCACAACTCAAACTATATATATCTTGGAATCAACCTCAACCCTGTATAGCTAACTCCAACATTCACATATAGAGTGTCTATGGTTGTTCCGAAATATATATAGATGTGTCGACATGATAGGTCGAAACATTGTATACGTGTCTATGGTATCTCAAGATTACATAATATACAATACAAGTTGATTAAGTTATGGTTGGAATAGATTTGTTACCAATTTTCACGTAGCTAAAATGAGAAAAATTATCCAATCTTGTTTTACCCATAACTTCTTCATTTTAAATCCGTTTTGAGTGAATCAAATTGCTATGGTTTCATATTGAACTCTATTTTATGAATCTAAACAGAAAAAGTATAGGTTTATAGTGGGAAAAATAAGTTACAAGTCATTTTTGTAAAGGTAGTCATTTCAGTCGAAAGAACGACGTCTAGATGACCATTTTAGAAAACATACTTCCACTTTGAGTTTAACCATAATTTTTGGATATAGTTTCATGTTCATAATAAAAATCATTTTCCCAGAATAACAACTTTTAAATCAAAGTTTATCATAGTTTTTAATTAACTAACCCAAAACAGCCCGTGGTGTTACTACGACGGCGTAAATCCGGTTTTACGGTGTTTTTCGTGTTTCCATGTTTTAAATCATTAAGTTAGCATATCATATAGATATAGAACATGTGTTTAGTTGATTTTAAAAGTCAAGTTAGAAGGATTAACTTTTATTTGCGAACAAGTTTAGAATTAACTAAACTATGTTCTAGTGATTACAAGTTTAAACCTTCGAATAAGATAGCTTTATATGTATGAATCGAATGATGTTATGAACATCATTACTACCTCAAGTTCCTTGAATAAACCTACTGGATATAAGAAAAATGGATCTAGCTTCAAAGGATCCTTGGATGGCTTGAAAGTTCTTGAAGCAGAATCATGACACGAAAACAATTTCAAGTAAGATTTCCACTCGAAATAAGATTGTTATAGTTATAGAAATTGAATTAAAGTTTGAATATGATTATTACCTTGTATTAGAAAGATAACCTACTGTAAGTAACAAAGGTTTCTTGATCTTGGATGATTACTTGGAATGGATTTAGAAAACTTGGAAGTAAACTTGCAATCTTGGAAGTATTCTTGATTTTATGAAACTAGAACTTTTAGAATTTATGAAGAACACTTAGAACTTGAAGATAGAACTTGAGAGAGATCAATTAGATGAAGAAAATTGAAGAATGAAAGTGTTTGTAGGTGTTTTTGGTCATTGGTGTATGGATTAGATATAAAGGGTATGTAATTTTATTTTCATGTAAATAAGTCATGAATGATTACTCATATTTTTGTAATTTTATGAGATATTTCATGCTAGTTGCCAAATGATGGTTCCCACATGTGTTAGGTGACTCACATGGGCTGCTAAGAGCTGATCATTGGAGTGTATATACCAATAGTACATACATCTAAAAGCTGTGTATTGTACGAGTACGAATACGGGTGCATACGAGTAGAATTGTTGATGAAACTGAACGAGGATGTAATTGTAAGCATTTTTGTTAAGTAGAAGTATTTTTATAAGTGTCTTGAAGTCTTTCAAAAGTTTATGAATACATATTAAAACACTACATGTATATACATTTTAACTGAGTCGTTAAGTCATCGTTAGTCGTTACATGTAAATGTTGTTTTGAAACCTTTAGGTTAACGATCTTGTTGAATGTTGTTAACCCATTGTTTATTATAACAAATGAGATGTTAAATTGTTATATTATCATGATATTATGATATATAATATATCTTAGTATGATATATATACAGTTAAATGCCGTTACAACGATAATCGTTACATATATGTCTCGTTTCGAAATCATTAAGTTAGTTGTCTTATTTTTACATATGTATTTCATTGTTAATACACTTAATAATATATTTACTTATCATTTAACATAATTAACCAAGTATATCAATATCTTAATATGATTCATATGTACCTAGTAAGACGTTGTTATAATGATAATCGTTATATATATCGTTTTCTAGTTTCTTAAATTAATAGTCTCATTTTTATGTATATAACTCATTGTTAAAATACCTAATGAGATACATACTTATAATAAAATCATGTTAACTATATATATAACCATATATATATATGTCATCATATAGTTTTTACAAGTTTTAACGTTCGTGAATCACCAGTCAACTTGGGTGGTCAATTGTCTATATGAAACCTATTTCAATTAATCAAATCTTAACAAGTTTGATTGCTTAACATGTTGGAAACACTTAATCATGTAAATAACAATTTCATTTAATATATATATAAACATGGAAAAGTTCGGGTCACTACAGAATATGCCCCTTTTTAGCTTGGTAGCCTAAGAATTAGAGAAATGGCCCCTAATTGACGCGAATCCTAAAGATAGATCTATTTGGCCCAACAAGCCTCATCCGAGTTTCGGATGCTTTAGTACTTCGATTTATCATATCTGATGAGAGACCCGGAATGATGGGGATATTCTATATGCATCTTGTTAAGGTCGGTTACCAGGTGTTCAACATATGAATGATTTTTATCTCTATGTATGGGATGTGTATTGAAATATGAAATCTTGTGGTCTATTGTTACGATTTGATATATCACCAACATTTTTGTTGACGTTTAAATCATGTTTATTCTCAGGTGAATACTAAGAGCTTCCGCTGTTGCATACTAAAATAAGGACAAGATTTGGAGTCCATGTTTGTATGATATTGTGTAAAAACTGCATTCAAGAAACATATATCGATGTAATATATTTCTATTGTAAACCATTATGTAATGGTCATGTGTAAACAGTATATTTTAGATTATCATTATTTGATAATCTACGTAATGCTTTTAAAACCTTTATTGATAAAATAAAGGTTATGGTTGTTTTAAAAATGAATGCAGTCTTTGAAAAACGTCTCATATAGAGGTCAAAACCTCGCAACGAAATCAATTAATATGGAACGTTTATAATCAATATGAACGGGACATTTCAGGAGGCACCACAAAATCATGGCGTTCTTAAAACAAACACTTGTTGCAACATCATCAAATCATGACGAAGTGATTGCATTATATGAAACTACTATAAAATGTGTTTGGTTGAGATCAATGACACAAATCATTATTGATTCTTGTGGACTAGAACGCTATAAAAGACCAACAACTATCTTCACCAACAACTATATATGAAGATAATGCAGCTTGCATAATACAAATGAAAGAAGAGTATCATAAGTGACAGAACAAAATATAAATGCTGACGAGGCGCCAAAGCCATAGACGGTCTTAACGGTCATAAGTTTGATGGAAAAGAATGGTATGTTGGTAAGGCTCTATAAAAGACTAAAAGAGAATAGGAATTGAAACAAGGGTTTGAGCAAACCATGAAGGAGACTGTAGACAAATTACATGGGCTAAACTTGTACATAAAAGATTTAGATGATACAGTTTCAGATGAAAACCTCAGATTCTTCTCATATACTCAAGATCTCGTAAAAGACAACCAGATTAAAATGAGATACGTTCAATCAGCAACTCTGCTGATCTTTATACCAAAGCACTGTCAACCGCTGTTTTCACAACACACGTTCACAATATTGGCATGAGGCAAGTTCAAAAGATGTGACGACTCAGCGATGTCTACTTGAGGGGGAGTCAACTCTATACTGCACTCTTTTTTCCTTGACTAAAGTTTTTATCCAACTGGATTTTTCTTTAGCAAGGTTTTTAACGAGGCAGTACTAGTTGCTCTATAATAAAATTGTCATCCAAGGGGGAGTGTTATATATCTATCAATAATTCAAGCATGTGGACAATAATTAAGGTAGACAAAAGTCTATGAATGTAGAGGATGGATGCCAGTTTTTTCTAATTGAGAATAGTAAATATTTGTAGTATATATATATATATATATATATATATATATATATATATATATATATATATATATATATATATATATATATATATATATATGCAAGCAAATGTAATCAGCTAGAATACCCATTCATATACATATATGAAATATATATCTTTCTATCTCCATCCATTATTACTCTTTCATATTCAAGTATTGTGTAGTAAGTATAATAAAAGTAATTATAAACTATTGAATCTTAACATCCATCAATATTTTTTACAATTTTTTAATACTTTTTTGCAAATGTTTTACAACCTTTTTTTTTCACTTTCCATACAAAATTTTTAATTATCATGCATTTTAATATGATTGTGTGATTTTTTATTTGTTTGATTTTTGACCATTAAGTTGGGTTGATTTGTTCTGTTTAACGAATTATTGTCATTTTGGTTATGTTAGAGTTATTAACGGAAAAATGTTTTAATTTGAAACATATAACTGTGTACAACGAAAAGCTTTCCGCTAAATTCAAAATATCATTCGACAAAAAAACAATTACAGCAACGCGGAATCGACCAACTGCTTTTCAAATTACGAGGACCAACACATATTAGTATAGTATACCGGAACACAGATTTTCTCTTTTTATTATATGGGTGATTTTATTTTATGATACATCTATGCTATACATAGAATAATACACAGAGACTAGACCTAACCCCAGTAAGATTTAACCACACCATTGGTCACAACATAAGTTTATTATTTAAACAAAGGGAAAGTGTGAAATCCAGCTGAGATAGAAACCAGTTTTCTCATCTGCCCCTACCCATCAATCCATCATCTTTATTTAATTCTTTATCTATCACATTAATGTTCTCTTTTTCAGATTAAACTCTATACATGCATGGAGTACTTTCTTGATTCTCACAATTACTGTTCTCATCTTAAAAAGATCTTCAATTTTGCATTTTTTCCACTTCTTAATTGCCCTGATCTCAATAAGTAGCTATAATAATTTAGTAACAAAAATGACGAAGAATAAACATGGATGAAAAACAAAGAGATTTAGTCACTCTATGAAACCATCTAAGCATCACCACCATTTTCAGCCATGTTTTAGTCAAATATAAAGTGTTGCCTTGAACTAAACCAAAGATCTTTGTGACTGTTTCTTCAATCTTCTATTTTTGTAATAACAATAATTGTTTGATATTTTACTACCATGAAAAGACATGGAAGCTCAGATTCCTTGGTTGGATTACTACCCATGGGCCAAAAACTAGGTAATAATTCAATTCATGTTTGCCAATCATTATCAAATCTACTCTTTATGTTCTAATTTAATTGTCCAAACAAAAACATTACTTTGTATATGTATATTTTTTAATTTACAATTTTACAATTTTACTATTTACCCTTTTTATCTTACCTGTGTAAATCATTAGTGTAAAAAAAATTGTGGACAATCCATTTGTCACATTTATAAATAAATACAGGACAATTAAATTTGAGCTTGAAGTACCTAATTATGCATAGTTACATGTTGAATCGCCTCTAGTTATAACTAATAGTTATATGCATATGTATGATTCTGTTACATGTTGGACACATGGAGTCATGGACCACAAGTGGTCCATATTTTATTATGTGCTGCTAGGCTGCTAGCTAGCAGTACAGATCATTTTCCGTTTATTAAAAAAGTAAAAGTTGATTGAAAGAATTGTGATTATGTAGAAGAAAGCAGTAGTCCAGGAGTGGGATACACGCGCGAGTTTCAGTCGCTATTAACGGACGGTTTAGATGACGATGGTGGTGGCCTGATCTCGGAAAAGAAACGGCGGTTAAGTGTGGATCAAGTGAAAGCGTTGGAGAAAAACTTTGAGGTCGACAATAAATTGGAACCTGATAGGAAAGTTAAGTTGGCTCGAGAACTTGGGCTGCAACCGAGACAAGTGGCTGTTTGGTTCCAAAACCGTCGGGCTCGATGGAAGACTAAACAGCTTGAAAGAGATTATGGTGTTCTTAAGACGAGTTATGATTCACTTAAACGTAATTATGATTCAGTTAAACACGACAACGAAACTCTACTCAAACAAGTATGTACCCACCCTCATAATTGTTAGTCTATAAATCGGTTGATGTTAATAGGCTGTTTATTTGTAGACATAATAATCTCAAGAGGTCTCATGTTTAAAGCTCAATCTAAACATATAATAGAGTGTCCAGAGAAAGAGTCGGAGACGGTTAGGGATGATAACCCGGTTATACCGCGTATATTTGATTATAAAAAGTATTTGCCCTTCCCGGGTAGAAAATATCTTATACATTTTTGTCTTTGGTATTACGGTACTAAGGTAACCCATAACTTAATAATGTTTGTATTATTTGATTAAATACTTAGTAACTGTTGGGTAGTGTTTTGGCAATATAGATATATAGTTGAATTTTGAAATTAAGGTGTGCAATTGTGTGCCGTCATTTGTTAAAGGATGCTTTTCAGTATAGCTGTTACACATGTATTCTTTGTTGTTTGTTGGCTGTGTTGGCATCTTTTTTTTTTTTTTTTTTTTTTTTTTTTTTTTTTTTTTTTTTTTTTTTGAAAGGCAATGTTAGTGGTTAGCTCACGAAGTTAATTCACGAAAATCCCCCCCCCCCCTGAGACTCGAACCCTGGTCTCCTCGAACACCATGTTAACATGGTGACCAATGAGGCAAAGCCCCATTGGCGTGTTGGCATCTTTACTTTCCTAGTTTTTGCTGTTTGTTTGGAGGTCTCTGTGTAGCTGTTGTCTAGTTGATCTTCGGATCTGTTTAATGTTATTACGTTTTTTTTTTTAAAGAAAAAAAAATTGTTATAGTATATGTGTAAGTTTGAGTCTTCCAAATGTTCTTATTTTTAATAAACTATTTTTATGTATAGATGAGGATTATTTCAAAAAGTATAGGCATTAAAAGTTGTTTACATGTGCAGATTAGAGAATTGAAGTCGAAGTTATATGGGGACGACGTAGAGAACAATGTCTCCATGAAGGAAGAAACCGACAATAAAAAATCACCAGAAATGTACGAAAACATGGTGGCAACGACATATTTTTCTGAATTTAAAGACGGGTCATCAGATAGTGACTCTAGTGCAGTTTTGAACGAAGACAACAATAGCTCGAACGTTGCAGCTATGACAGATGTTGTGAATTGTGACCAATTAACGGACACAAAAGCCATAATGGTTGATGCCCAAAAAGCTTATCAACCTCAATTTGTGAAAGTTGAAGAAAATTTCTTTAGTGGGGATGAGTCTTGCAACTTCTTTTCGGACGATCGAGCTCCTACGTTGCAATGGTATTGTCAAGATCCATGGAACTTAACGAAAGAAAACTAAAGAATCGTTAATTAATCTTCGAGTACCACCGATGGGCGATGGAAACAATTATATAGAAATAAGTTTTTGAAAAATGTAGATTAAAAACAAGAATGAGGTCGGTAGCATGAGGGAGGTATCTATAGAATCTAATAGTCCATTTTAGTTAATGTAACTTTTATAATGAAAATCCGGATGCATTCAATATTTTGGAGATGAGTTACTCCGTAGCATTTTGACCAAAAAGTCATGACTACCATTCTACTTCTCGCATTAACGGAGGTGACCACTTTCTTTATGATTACTGCGATTTTTGAAGTAAAGAACTTTTGATCCAGTTAGCAAGTTTTAACAAATCACGTGGATTCTCAACGTAATTTTGTTGAAGAATAATAAAGTAAAATAAGTCATTTTCTTAAAAAGAATCTTTTCTTCATGGGACCACTAACAATTGAAAAATGTGTGTTTTGATAGTTTTTTTTTTTTCCCTTCTTCGAACAACGTATTATTATTATTAAAAATAAATAAAAAAAAAGACTCGATGATCTAAGCCGTTACATGAAGTGTTACAAATACAGAGCACATCTGTTTGAAAGTAAAGTAAATCTAATGTTCAACATTAACTTGATTGAAATTGCCCTATTATTGATGAAACAACAACCATAATCGGGGAAATGGGACCCCAATACCACCAAACCACCAATAACGAGAAGCTACTGCTTTCGTGAGTAGTAACTACCAATTAAATCACCGAATCTTAAAAAAGTCATCACCAGAACTGAAGTTTGCAACTGCGAACCTCAATTCACAAGCCCCCAGACCCAACCGCATCATCCCCAAACCTGTACATCTGTAACCAAACCACACGTCGGGCAGCCCAAGAACACCCGCCTCGAGACCACAACCAGAAAACCGGAATAGAACCCCGTTGGCCAGCAAATTTAAGAAAACCCTAAAACGCGATCTAACGTGTCAAAACCCTACCTAACGGATGTTAGGGAAAAAACCGAGATACAACTCCAGATCTCCGATTTTTTGGCGCTTAACAACCCTTGACTCGCTAAGGTGGCAACAACACCGGACCGTTCCGAACCAAATCCGACGACGAGGAAGATGGAACGAGTGAGAATGGCACAAACAAACATCGCTACGGATATCACGGACCTAGATCCCCAACGATCCCCACACAATACCACCAAAGTGGCCCAACCAAAAGCTTCTGACTTGGTGAAACCTGTGAAAGTACAGTGACACCCAAACCCAAACCACCAGCAACTCAACCGGGCAGATTCCGACCAAGCTGCCGAAAATCCATTCGAACCACCACCACTCCCAGAGTCACCATAACAAATCACACCACCACCATCTGCTCAACCGGAATTTTCCAGCCAAGTTGCTGGAGCTCCGGCCGGACCACCCAAACAACAAGAAACCTTAAGGAGGCTATGGGGACGATGAAGAAAAAATTCGCCATTTTCGAGAAATAAATACATGAAACAAAACTAGTGGAGAAATCTAGTCTATTAAAGAGTAAAAAAAAACGCTGTCTACTAAATGAGCTCACGAAGCGATCTGGGAGCGAAGCCAACAATTGAGTTGCTTCCCCCCTTTTCTTTTGATAAATCCAAATGTAATTAATAATTGTCTAACAAATGTTAAGACATAAATATGTGGACTTCAATGCATCAGCTAGCAAGAAAACATAGGGCAGCACATAAATTAATCTTCACCTGAGACAAACATGCTTAAAAATGTCAACACAATGGTTGAGTGAACATCATAGGTTTAATAATCAATAAAGTTTTAGACCACAAGATTTAGTTCAAAACATCAAAATATCAATATGCCATGAGTTATAATATCCAGCTAAACATAAACCCCTGACACTGCGCGTGTGTCGTAATCATTATTATGTACCCCCTTGACGATCGGTCAATGGGTAGAGACGTCACTCTCAATAGGCCTACTCACAATAATTAAGCTTGCAACATTTCAATTCCAGCAATTAACGATATTATGGTGGGGATTTGCATGTAAGAATACAAGTTAACAAAAGTCTCACGAAGTTGCATATCAAAAAGTTTAGACTTTTTTACTCCGTTGGTCCTTCAATTATACATGAAATTGCAATCCGAGTCCCTCAAGTTTTTTTTTTTGGATTTTCGAGTCCTTATAATTGCAAAATTTTGCAATCCGAGTCCCTCCGTCAGTTTGCCGTCTAAATTAGCCGTTAACCCTTGACATGTGCCACGCATGTGGGGGTAAAATTGTCTTTTTACTCTTTTCTTCGACTTTTTTGCTCCGTTGGTCCTTCGTTTATAGACAAAATTGCAATCCAAGCCACTCAATTTTTTTAAACTTTTTTTAGACTCTTTTCTTAGACTCTTTTTTAGGCACTTTTGATTTTGAAGTTGAATCATAATTCTGAGCATGAATTCGAGTTCCTGAACATAAACTTAACCTTCGTCACTTATTAGATTTCATTTTCATCAACAAATTCGAGATCAATTAGAATTGGAGTTTTTCGGTCATTAAATCAATTGGAACAAATATGAGATTTACAGGTGTTAAAAGTGATTGACGAGTGTTCATTGATTAATTTCGAGCACGTTTCACTCGGATTCCATCAGTTAAAACGGATTATTTTGCGAAATCAACTTTGGTGTTCTTCGTAAGAACATGCAACTGTTCATCATCATCATCATCATCATCATCCGTCATTGAAATCTGATGATGTTTTGGTGTTAAAATCTTCATCAACCTAATCGAAATTTTTCTGCATATGAGATAACCTTTCTCCCCTTGCTTTCTAATCTAGATTAGCTTGATATTCAACGTTTGGGTATCGTTTGGTGTTGGAACCTCAGAATGATGAAGGTTTGTTAATTTGTATTTCTTGTTGATTTGGAATTTCTTGTTATAGATCTCAAGATTGTAATTTATATTTTCAAATCTGAAACAACCCAACCCGTATTTTAACCGGCCCGTAAAATTTTTTCTTTAATGCATTAATATTTAGGTCCCATTTATGTTTCCAAAAACATCTTTAACACAATAATAATTTAAATGAGCTTTAAAACATTTAATACATAGTTTAAATATCCGAACGGGTAAACACGACCGGACTATTTTAATGTCCAACAAAACCGAGCATGGTGATTGGGGATACGCTACCCAATCCTAATCGGTCCAAAAGCACATCTTCTAAATCAAACTACGCAAGTCCACTAGTCCCCACGCTTACCCGAGCCACCTCCTCCATGCAAATCTATAAAAATGTAAACAACGAGAGGGTAAGCTAACGCTTAGTGAGTGAGAATATACTACATACATATATATGCATAAAATGAACACGCCACATAAGTAATCAAATAACACATACCGGAGCATCCAAGCATAAAGGCAAGCTAAGCTAAGCATACCGTACGATCACTAAGCAACAAGCTAAAATAACAACAATAAATCAAGTTCACCAACGACGATGTGAACAATGCCAAAATAAGCTACACCCGGAGAGTTAGCTACATCACAACAATACGACAATATATAACAAAGCGTAAACCGCCCAAGGTTAACCCCTTAACCCAAATACCGAAAACCAAATACCAAAATGAAGATTGGCCGAACTACACGAGCCTTAGTAAATCCGCATCCACACGAGACTACTATCTTCAATACCATAACAACATCGAGTTTGGCCGAACTACATGAGCCTTAGTGAATCCGAAACCACACGAGATCACTACCTCAATAAGATGATCGAACCACACGAGTCATCGTGAATCCGCATACACACGTGATCAACTTCTCCAATCACAACTCAATACCAACCCTTCGCCATTGGGGTTGTATAATCCACATCACAAGCACATGTGATAACGTACACACAAAGTGTGCACCTCGCCAAAGGTGGTCAACCAAAGACGCACAATCGTGCCAATTGGACCTATTACACGAGTCCATCAAATCCACCTATATGTGAAGTTAGCTCTATAACTGAGAACCACTTCACCCGACCCGCACCCATCCTACACATACATATGCACATAGGATATTAACACTCACTTTGTCGCCTTGATGAATGCCACCGAACAATCCGCAACTCGCCAATGGAAAGTACCTATTCCATTATCACAAATACAACAACACAATTAGGGTGGATTTACAAACCAACCCAATTGACACTTAGTGCAATTTCGACCCAAATGCACTTCTAAGCATAAACCGCGCCCAAACTAACCAATAATCACTAACGCACGTGAGAATGGTCCTATTACACCAATTAAACCCAATCATAGGTGTTAAACACCCATTTTGCCCAAAATGACACTTAAACCCTAATTTTGAGCCATTTCAAAATTAGTTAACCAAAACACCTCAAATGATTTCCAATACTTCCATAATCACTAACACTAGTGATTATACACCATTTACTAGCCTTAAACTTGGTTAAATCATTAACCAACCCAAAACCAGCCTTCATCACTTATAAACCCGAATCTTGGTGTTAATCTTCAATTAACAACTAAATGGGTTCCATCTATGAATCATACAATTAAAAGCCCCAAATTTAGATGATGAACACGAAAATGAAATTCGGAGTTAGAGCTTACTGCTAGTATCAAATTTTAGCTAAGAACGAGGAGAACAAAGTTGCCTCTTACGCCTTCGATCAAAACCCGAATCTTCCTTTCCAAAATCCCACTTGAATGATTTGAAGTATTTATGTTTTGAGAGAAAAGGTGGAATAAAAATGGAAAAGAAAATGAAATAAATGAATGAGTGGACCAGAATTGGGGCTTAAATCTGCCCCATACGTGAAATGACCAAAATGCCCTTGAACCTTATTTAAAATTACAAAAACCTGGTACCAGTCCGCCCAGAACGCCGCGCCGCGGCCCTCATCATCACGCCGTGACATATAACGTGGTCTGGTGGCTGTCTTATCGTGCCTCCTGATCCTGAATTCTTTGGTTCGTCGCGCCGCGACCTTGGTCGTGGCCTGATCACTTCTCGCATACAAGAACTTTAACGCATGAACATGTCTCAAATCCTTCATACACCTATCATACATACGCGATACACCTGTAAATCATATACGGGGAAAACGGGGTGTTACAACTCTCCCCCACTTATTTCGATCATGTCCTCGTGATCCTAATCACTTAATCAATCCGAACCTATACGGTATAGTTCTCGAACAATTGTTCCAATCCGACTTCCAACACATTTCTCATTAATCCGAAGATTAACCTATTTACTAAATACACACTTGCACGCATCTCGAGACGTGCAATACATACAACATCCAAAGTCTATAACGATCACTTAGAATACGCGAAATCGCCACGTATCCTTCCAACTCCTCTAGGCAATTCTTCTCATAGAGTTACCCTTGACAACTAAATTGTGATGCCCCGTACAAAACCATCGTGTACGAATCAACAACAACAGGATCATTACAAGGTCAAATACTATATACTGTTTCAAAAAGAGTTTGCATTCATGATAAAAGGTGACATTTTAACCAACGTCAAATGTTTAACATCCGAAAGTATGCTTCTACGAATAGCAAGCAAAAATAATAGTACGTGACCCATAGGTCGTTACAAATACATTGTTTCAAAAATAACATTGTTTGAATGCAAATTAAACGTTTCATGCGGTGACATCTCTAATAAGCGCAGCGGGAGTCTATGAAGCATGACAACTACAGCAGAAGCAAGCAAACCTTAAGCACCTGAGAAAAACATGCTTAAAAACGTCAACACAAAGGTTGGTGAGCTATAGTTTAAGTATAACATTAATGTAAGGTAGGCCACGAGATTTCAGTGCTTCAAACAGCGTTTCAAAGTAGTATGAAAAGTATATGTATAACCGTGGGCACTTGGTAACTAACTTAACGTAAATAACACCCCCTAAAAGTACACTTGGCGAGTGCGTAAGTTTACGAAGTATTAAACACCCGTTAAATGCTAGCGCTACTAGCCCGAGTGGGGATGTCAAACCCTATGGATCCATATCAAAGATTCGCGTTCACCGGTTCAAAAACCAATGACTAAACGTTACCGAGCTAAAGGGAAAGTTTATGCCATTGTATAACCCACACATATATAAAGTTTAAGTACTCGTGCCTAGTATGTAAAACGTAAAATGCGCATGTAATCTCAGTCCCAAAATAGTTAAAGTAAAAAGGGATGCTATAACTCACAGTGAAAAGTAGTAAAAGTCGATACGCGGGAATAGTAAGCTAGTGGTTGGTCCGAAAGGTCCTCAACCTAAGTCAAAAGTTACTAAGTCAGTAAATCGTTCCCAAAGATTTAAAAGTATGTAAATTAGGTCTTAAGTACCATCATCATTCATCATTAAACAAAAGTGTAAAGTAAGTTTTAAGTCAAGACTAGGGTTTGAAATAAAGGCTGAATTCGTTTAGTCGCCACGACCTCTATACAAACTGAAATGAGGTGACACCAGTGGCCACGGTTCCGTATATGAGTCCCCTAGGTACTGAACAATTTCTAGAACCAAAATCATCTTCGTTTGACCGTGGTGTAGGTTTAAGTGCGAGTAGGTCAGAAATTTCAGCACAGCGTTAATAGGGTGTAGTGACTTTCGGGAGGCCATAGATCCTAAACCGTAACTCGGATTAAGGCGAAGTATAAACGGAAAATCATCTACTCGAACCGAGCTAGCTGGAAATCAACTTTTCCAGTAGCCCAGGTTACTGATCAGTTCCAGAAATAGTAAGAAAGGTGTTTCGGCGGGTTCTTGGTGCTTGATGCTCATCACGGTTCTCATCCTTGATGCGTATAGCATCAAGTGTACAACTCGTTGATGGGTTTGCATCATCTTTACCAAGTTTTGACCATCATAACACTAATGTAAGTCTAAGATATGTAGCACAACTCACTTAAGAGTTGTATGTAGTTTGATGAACCAAAGTTACATCAAGATCTTAGATCCGACACATACATGAGTTATAAAAGTAATATTAAGTTACAAACTTGAAAGTAAACTAAATAATCAAGATCATAAGTTGTAGAACTTAGGTCTTAGCTAGATCTTAATGATCCTAGACTAGAAAGTCTAGATCTAGTGTTCTTAAGTTAGATCCTAAGTTACAAAACTTGGATCTACACTTTAATGAAACCATAAGTTATGAAACTTAGATTTTCAACTTGTAACATGTATATAAGCTTATAAGCTCTTGTTTACAACAAATTTAGAAGACCATAAGCTATAGAAACTTAGATCCAACACAAGTATATGAAGTTGTAACTAGAAAGTTAAACCTCCATGTTCTTGAACTTATAAAGTTAACTTTAGTTCAAGAAAAATGAAATCAAGATTAATTAGTAACAGTTGACCAATAACAACATGAATCACGAATTGAAAGTGCAAGAATTGAAGAAATAAACTAAATCTACAAGTAATAAGTTCATGGTTGTTCATACTTAGAAAGATTCAAGCCAAGGCTTTGATCTTTTAAAAAACTAAACCTTAAGTTTACAAACATGAACACAAGTATGATTTTAAAACTCATGAACTTTAAATCTTTAAAACATTAAGTGTAGAACCATAAACTAGAAAGTTTAAATTCTTGTTCTTGGTTCTTCATCAAACAAAAGATGAAAGTAACCAAGATTACATGAAGATACAAGTTAGAGAACTTGATCTTTAACAACAATAAACAACTACAAGTAATTAAACAACAAACAAGAACAAGTAAATGATGATGAAGATTGATGACATATTTCGGTTTTAATGAAGAAAAAAGAAAGAAGAATGAAGCTTGTTACTTACAAAGTAGAGAGAAAAGAATGAGAGAAAATGAAAGTGTGCAAGTATGTGTGTGTAAATGTGAGAGAATGCTAGTAAATAAGTAGTCAAAAAAAATGAAAAAGAACTCCCTCCTCCCCATTGAACCACATGAGTAAGAGTGCCAAAAGAAGCAAGGTCAAAAGCCAACTTTCTAAAATGGGAGAATGGTGTGACCTAGAAGAAGTAATAAAGCTAAATGGTGTGGGAAAGATGTGTAAGTATACTTGTAACTAGTCTTTACATACCACTAATTAATCTAGCTTAAGCCTTAATGTAATACTTGCATAATAATGGGCTAACTAGTCCATTAAGAGAGTAGGGTGGGCTTCCAAGTCCCTGTACATTAATAAAGGCCCAAGTCCAAGTAAGTAACAAATTAAATAAACAAAGCCCAAGTAATTAACTAGTAACATTAGTTAATTTAAAATTGATCAGTATTAATTAATCATGAACGTAAATAATATTCAAAATATTATTCGTGTAAAGTACATATGTCACAAAGACAAGTCGGGCCATGAAAAGTTAAATACGGCAACAAGTAACACGTATAAGAACACGTTTATTAAAACACAAGCATTAATAATAAATTATTAATAACTAAATGTTGGAAAAACCAGGGTAGTTACATTACCCACCTGTTAAAGAAAATTTCGTCCCGAAATTTTAAGCTGAGGTAGATGGAGGAGTTGGGAAAAGGTGAGGATGCTTCTGCATCATTTGATCCTCTCGTTCCCAGATAAACTCAGGTCCTCGTTTGGCATTCCATCGTACTCGGACGATTGGAATCTTGTTGTGTTTCAAAGTTTTGACCTCACGATCCATAATTTCGACAGGCTCTTCCACGAAGTGGAGTTTGTCATCAATTGTAAGTTCCTCCAATGGTATGACATGTTCTGGTTCAGCAAGACACTTCTTCAAACTCGATACATGAAAGGTAGGATGAACTGAGCTCAATTGAGTTGGAAGATCCAGACGGTAAGCAACGGGTCCAACACGCTCCAAGATTTCGAAAGGACCAATGTATCGCGGGTTTAACTTCCCACGTTTTCCAAAACAGATGACATCTTTCCAAGGTGCGAGCTTCAACATTACATGGTTACCTACGTTGAATTTGAAGTCTTTACGTTTAAGGTCGGCATAACTCTTTTGGCGATCACGGGCCGTCTTGAGTCTCGCTTGAATTTGTACAATCTTCTCATTTGTTTCATGGACTATCTCGGGTCCGGTGATTTGCGTTTCACCTACTTTGGCCCAACAAATAGGAGATCGGCATTTGCGGCCATACAATGCTTAAAAAGGTGCAGCATTAATACTCGAATAATAACTGTTGTTGTAAGAGAATTCGGCTAGCGGCAAATGCCTTTCCCAAGCCTTTCCAAAATCAATGACACAAGCATGCAACATGTCATCCAAAGTCTGAATCGTGCGTTCGCTTTGTCCGTCGGTCTGTGGGTGATACGCAGTACTCATGTCGAGACGGGTTCTCAAGGCTTCTTGCAAAGAACGCCAAAATCTGGAAGCAAAACGGGGATCGCGATCTGAGATGATCGATAAGGGCACACCATGATGAGATACAACCTCTTTTATGTATAGTTGAGCGAGTCTCTCCATCGTATCTATTTCCTTCATGGCTAAAATTTGTGCAGATTTGGTAAGACGGTCAACGATAACCCAGATGGTATCGTATCCGCCCACCGTCGTTGGTAGCTTTGTAATGAAATCCATTGTTATCGTTTCCCACTTCCATTGCGAGATTTCTGGTTGCTGAAGTAACCCAGAAGGCCTCTGATGTTCGGCCTAAACTTTCGAGCAAGTCAAACACTTCCCAACATAAGTTGCAACGTCCTTCTTAAGATTAGGCCACCTGTACTGTTCCTTGAGATCGTGGTACATTTTACCGGCTCCTGGATGAATCGAATATCTCGAATTGTGGGCTTCATCTAATATAAGGCTCCGTAAATCTCAATAACGAGGTACCCAAATTCTTCCGGCATAGCATCGGAGTCCAGTTTCCTTAACCTCGAATCGTGAGATGAGAATGTTTAAGTATTCATGAGATATATTGTCCTCTTTGAGAGCCTCATCTTGAGCTGCTCGGATCTGGCTATTGAGGTTCAAATGAATGGTGATGTTCAGTGCTCGGACACGAAGAGGTGTCATCCTCTCTTTTCGGCTCAAAGCGTCAGCTACAACATTGGCCTTGCCAGGGTGATAACGAAGTTCACAATCATAGTCGTTCAACGTCTCGATCCATCGACGCTGTCTCATATTTAGTTACTTCTGATCAAAGATATGTTGGAGGCTTTTATGATCGGTGAAAATAGTGCTCTTAGTTCCATAAAGATAGTGTCTCCATAGCTTTAATGCAAAAACAACGGCTCCAAGCTCGAGATCGTGCATTGTGTAATTTCGCTCGTGAATCTTCAGTTGTCGGGAGGCGTAAGCGATAACCTTTGTGCGTTGCATCATTACACAACCTAAACCACTTTTCGAAGCATCGCAATAAACGATGAAATCGTCACTGCCTTCAGGAAGTGATAGGATAGGTGCGGTGGTTAACTTCTTTTTCAAGGTTTGAAATGCAGATTCCTGTTCGGGTTCCTAAATGAACTTCTTCCCTTTGTGAGTCAGCGAGGTCAAAGGACGTGCAATCAGAGAGAAACCTTCAATAAATCTTCGGTAGTAGCCGGCGAGGCCTAAAAATTGGCGGATATGAGTTGGAGTAGTGGGGGTCTCCCACTTGCTGATAGCTTCAATCTTTGCGGGATCAACTTTGATACCTTGATCACTCACAACATGACCCAGAAATTGGACTTCCTTCAACCAAAATTCACACTTGGAGAATTTGGCGTAAAGTTGCTCTTGTCTCAAGAGTTCAAGCACTAGATGAAGATGTTGCTCATGTTCTTCTTCGCTTTTGGAGTAGATGAGGATATCATCTATGAAGACGATAACAAACTTATCCAGGTATGGTTTGCATACACGATTCATGAGGTCCATAAACACAGCAGGTGCGTTGGTTAAAACGAATGGCATCACGAGAAACTCATAATGACCATAACGAGTCCTGAATTCAGTCTTCATCACATCGCTCTCTTTCACCCTCAACTGGTGATAGCCGGAGCGCAAATCGATCTTAGAGTAAACGCTCGATCCTTGTAGTTGATCAAAAAGATCTTCAATTCTGGGAAGAGGATACCGATTCTTAATTGTCAATTTGTTGAGTTCACGATAGTCGATACACATGCGGAATGATCCGTCCTTCTCCTTTACAAATAAAACAGGTGCGCCCCAAGGCGAGAAACTTGGTTGGATAAATCCACGGTCTAGCAGTTCTTGTAATTGGCTCTGCAACTCTTGCATTTCGGAAGGTGCGAGTCGATAGGGTGCGTGAGCTACAGGTGTATCTCCTGGCACTAAATCGATCTAAAACTCTACTACTCTCGGTGGAGGTAATCCAGGCAGTTCTTTCGGAAAGACATCGGAAAATTCGTTCACAATTCGTACGTCATCCACGCTCTTCACCTGAGTTTCTAATGTTTTCACATATGCTAGAACAGCAAGACGTCCTTTCTTCATGATCTTCTGCGCTTTCATGCAACTAATGAGATTCAGTTGCGAGCTACATCTCTCTCCGTAAATAATCAGTTGCTCACCGTCTCCGTGTGGTATACGAAGAGCTTTATCTCCACATATAATGTCAGCCCTTATCTTGGTCAACCAGTCCATACCGACAATAACATCAAAGCTTCCTAATTTAATGGGTATCAAGTCAATATCGAAATCCACACCAGCTATGTTGATAATACCTCCTCGGCTAATTTGGTCAACTTTCTCAAGTTTTCCATTGGCTACTTCTCCAAGCATACTCTCCTTTAAAGGAACTAACGACCAATTTATCTTAGAGCAAAAGTGTCTACATACATAACTTCTATCGGCACCAGTATCAAATATGACAGAAGCTAATAAATTGTTGATAGTGAATATACCTGTAACCAAGTCGGGGTTCTCACGGGCATCCCTTGCATTTACATTGAAAGCTCGCCCACGCGATGGTCCGCCGTCCTTTCGCTTGTTGGGACACTCATTTCTGAAGTGGCCCGTCTGTCCGCATTCATAACACTTTCTCGGTCCAGTAGGGTTTGTCTTCACATTCAGGGTGGTGATCTTGCAGTCCTTGCCAATATGCCCAGTCCTTTTACATTTTTCGCAGACCACGTTGCAGTACCCAGTGTGATGCTTGTAGCATCTCTTGCACTGCGGCAAACTACAGTTGTAGTTAGAGTTCGAGCTAGTGTTCAGGTTGGGGTTGTTTCCCTTGAAACCTTCATGTCGCTTAGACGGGTTTTGATCATAGACTCTCCCCTTGTTGTTGTCCCACTTACGCTTCTCACTGCTAACCCCCGATTCGGATTTTGCCTTTTCCGGTTCATCGTTGATAATTTGGTTCATTAAGGTGTGCGCCATGCGCATTGCTTTCGGGACATCAGCTAGTTTTGAAGAGGTAACATTTCCCTTAATGGTCTTAGGAAGTCTCCACAAGTACCTTTCCATTCGCTTAAACTCTGGGGTAACCATCGTGGGACGCATTAGAGCTAATTCCAGATACCTACGGTTGTAACCATCAAGATCGTTTCCTACCACTTTCAGTCCCCAAAACTCAGTCTCCATCTTCTGTATCTCCGTTTTAGGGCAGTACTCCTCGATCATAGTGTAGTGAC
Source organism: Rutidosis leptorrhynchoides (assembly GCF_046630445.1). Classification (NCBI taxonomy): domain Eukaryota; kingdom Viridiplantae; phylum Streptophyta; class Magnoliopsida; order Asterales; family Asteraceae; genus Rutidosis; species Rutidosis leptorrhynchoides. Next base: position 292,219,478 of record NC_092337.1, on the reverse strand, counting down.
CCGAACTTTTCCATGTTTATATATATTAATTGAGATTGATATTTACATGATTAAATGTTTCCAACATGTTAAGCAATCAAACTTGTTAAGACTTGATTAATTGAAATATGTTTCATATAGACAATTGACCACCCAAGTTGACCGGTGATTCACGAACGTTAAAACTTGTAAACACTATATGATGACATATATATGGATATATATATAGTTAACATGATACTATGATAAGTAAACATATCATTAAGTATATTAACAATGAACTACATATGTAAAAACAAGACTACTAACTTAATGATTTTTAAACGAGACATATATGTAACGATTATCGTTGTAAAGACATTTAATGTATATATATCATATTAAGAGATATTCATACATGATAATATCATGATAATATAATAATTTAAAATCTCATTTGATATTATAAATATTGGGTTAACAACATTTAACAAGATCGTTAACCTAAAAGTTTCAAAACAACACTTACATGTAACGACTAACGATGACTTAACGACTCAGTTAAAATGTATATACATGTAGTGTTTTAATATGTATTTATACACTTTTGAAAGACTTCAATACACTTATCAAAATACTTCTACTTAACAAAAATGCTTACAATTACATCCTCGTTCAGTTTCATCAACAATTCTACTCGTATGCACCCGTATTCGTACTCGTACAATACACAGCTTTTAGATGTATGTACTATTGGTATATACACTCCAATGATCAGCTCTTAGCAGCCCATGTGAGTCACCTAACACATGTGGGAACCATCATTTGGCAACTAGCATGAAATATCTCATAAGATTACAAAAATATGAGTAATCATTCATGACTTATTTACATGAAAACAAAATTACATATCCTTTATATCTAATCCATACACCAACGACCAAAAACACCTACAAACACTTTCATTCTTCAATTTTCTTCATCTAATTGAACTCTCTCAAGTTCTATCTTCAAGTTCTAAGTGTTCTTCATAAATTCCAAAAGTTCTAGTTTCATAAAATCAAGAATACTTTCAAGTTTGCTAGCTCACTTCCAATCTTGTAAGGTGATCATCCAACCTCAAGAAATCTTTGTTTCTTACAGTAGTTTATCATTCTAATACAAGGTAAAAATCATATTCAAACTTTGGTTCAATTTCTATAACTATAACAATCTTATTTCAAGTGATGATCTTACTTGAACTTGTTTTCGTGTCATGATTTTGCTTCAAGAACTTTGAGCCATCCAAGGATCCATTGAAGCTAGATCCATTTTTCTCTTTTCCAGTAGGTTCATCCAAGGAACTTAAGGTAGTAATGATGTTCATAACATCATTCGATTCATACATATAAAGCTATCATATTCGAAGGTTTAAACTTGTAATCACTAGAACATAGTTTAGTTAATTCTAAACTTGTTCGCAAACAAAAGTTAATCCTTCTAACTTGACTTTTAAAATCAACTAAACACATGTTCTATATCTATATGATATGCTAACTTAATGATTTAAAACCTGGAAACACGAAAAACACCGTAAAACCGAATTTACGCCGTCGTAGTAACACCGCGGGCTGTTTTGGGTTAGTTAATTAAAAACTATGATAAACTTTGATTTAAAAGTTGTTATTCTGAGAAAATGATTTTTATTATGAACATGAAACTATATCCAAAAATTATGGTTAAACTCAAAGTGGAAGTATGTTTTCTAAAATGGTCATCTAGACGTCGTTCTTTCGACTGAAATGACTACCTTTACAAAAACGACTTGTAACTTATTTTTCCGACTAGAAACCTATACTTTTTTTGTTTAGATTCATAAAATAGAGTTCAATATGAAACCATAGCAATTGGATTCACTCAAAACGGATTTAAAATGAAGAAGTTATGGGTAAAACAAGATTGGATAATTTTTCTCATTTTAGCTACGTGAAAATTGGTAACAAATCTATTCCAACCATAACTTAATCAACTTGTATTATATATTATGTAATCTTGAGATACCATAGACACGTATACAATGTTTCGACCTATCATGTCGACACATCTATATATATTTCGGAACAACCATAGACACTCTATATGTGAATGTTGGAGTTAGCTATACAGGGTTGAGGTTGATTCCAAAATATATATAGTTTGAGTTGTGATCAATACTGAGATATGTATACACTGGATCGTGGATTGATTCAAGATAATATTTATCGATTTATTTCTGTACATCTAACTGTGGACAACTAGTTGTAGGTTACTAACGAGGACAGCTGACTTAATAAACTTAAAACATCAAAATATATTAAAAGTGTTGTAAATATATTTTGAACATACTTTGATATATATGTATATATTGTTATAGGTTCGTGAATCAACCAGTGGCCAAGTCTTACTTCCCGACGAAGTAAAAATCTGTGAAAGTGAGTTATAGTCCCACTTTTAAAATCTAATATTTTTGGGATGAGAATACATGCAGGTTTTATAAATGATTTACAAAATAGACACAAGTATGTGAAACTACATTCTATGGTTGAATTATCGAAATCGAATATGCCCCTTTTTATTAAGTCTGGTAATCTAAGAATTAGGGAACAGACACCCTAATTGACGCGAATCCTAAAGATAGATCTATTGGGCCTAACAAACCCCATCCAAAGTACCGGATGCTTTAGTACTTCGAAATTTATATCATATCCGAAGGGTGTCCCGGAATGATGGGGATATTCTTATATATGCATCTTGTTATTGTCGGTTACCAGGTGTTCACCATATGAATGATTTTTATCTCTATGTATGGGATGTGTATTGAAATATGAAATCTTGTGGTCTATTGTTACGATTTGATATATATAGGTTAAACCTATAACTCACCAACATTTTTGTTGAAGTTTTAAGCATGTTTATTCTCAGGTGATTATTAAGAGCTTCCGCTGTCGCATACTTAAATAAGGACAAGATTTGGAGTCCATGCTTGTATGATATTGTGTAAAAACTGCATTCAAGAAACTTATTTTGTTGTAACATATTTGTATTGTAAACCATTATGTAATGGTCGTGTGTAAACAGGATATTTTAGATTATCATTATTTGATAATCTACGTAAAGCTTTTTAAACCTTTATTGATGAAATAAAGGTTATGGTTTGTTTAAAAATGAATGCAGTCTTTGAAAAACGTCTCATATAGAGGTCAAAACCTCGCAACGAAATCAATTAATATGGAACGTTTTTAATCAATAAGAACGGGACATTTCAGTTGGTATCAGAGCGTTGGTCTTAGAGAACCAGAAAATTTGCATTAGTGTGTCTTATCGAGTTTGTTAGGATGCATTAGTGAGTCTGGACTTCGACCGTGTTTTCTTTAAAAATGATTGCTTAACATTTTTGTTGGAAACTATATATTTTTAACATATGAATATTATGTGATATATTAATCTCTTAACGTGTTTGATATTATGTGATAGATGTCTACCTCTAGAACAAGTCCCATTGACTCACCTAATAATAATGAAGAGTCAAATGTAAATTGGAATGATTTGTGGACTGATTCACAAGTTCCCGAAGAGGAACCGGAAGAAGAGTCGGAACCGGAAGAAGAATCGGAACCGGAAGAAGAATCGGAACCGGATGAAGAAATAGAACCGGTGGGGGAAATAATAAAACGGTTAAGTAAAAGAAAATCCTCAACCAACCGACCAAAGTTAATTATGGTCAATGGTGTTTCCGCCAAGGAAGCAAAATATTGGGAGGATTACCAATTCTCCGATGAATCGGTTTCCGACGAGAATTCCGATGATGTTATAGAAATTACCCCAACTGAATTTAAAAAGGCAAAAGAAAATAATAAGGGAAAGGGCATAAAAATAGAGAAATCTAATTCCAACCCCGATGAACTTTATATGTATCGTCAACCCCCGAAGTCCTTAAGTTGTAACAATGACCCGGGAACCTCTAAACCACCAGGTTTTTCTAAACCAATGTGGACAACGACGGCTCGTATTAGGGGAACATCATATATCCCTAGAAACTTGGCAAAACGAACCAAAACCGAAGAAGAAGAAATGAGCGAGTCGGAATAAGATAGTTGTATTCGTGTGGTGTAATATATGTAATATAGTGTTCTTATGCTTTATGATATATGTAAAAATTGCTTGTATTAATAAGTATTTTTTTTATGAATCTAACTCTTGTCTATTTTACAGTTTAAAAACACAAAATGGATAGACAACCCAATATTTTAAGAGACCTACCTGGAGACATGATTGATGAAATCTTGTCTAGAGTCGGCCAGAATTCCTCGGCACAACTATTTAAGGCGAGATCAGTTTGTAAGACATTCGAAGAACGTTCCAAGAATGTCTTGGTTTATAAGAGACTTTCGTTTGAAAGATGGGGGATATCACATTGGGAAACCCATAAGTTACGATGTGTTTACTTTGACGCATATATTGCGGGGAACCCAAATGCTATTTTACGCAACGGGTTAAGAAATTATTTTGACTCAATATATCCGAATATTGGACTTCGTGATTTAGAAAAAGCGGCTAACATGCAACATAAAGAAGCATGTTATGCTTACGGATTAGTAATGTTCGCTTCTCACCAAAGTGAGAACAAGAACATCGGGCTACAACTATTAAACAAAACGTTTCCACAAGTGACGGAGTCGGTAATTGGGGTAAGAAATGAGGTTTTTAGATTATTACGGGACTGTTGGACATTACGTAACCCTCGTCCCTTTGATGACGTTACTACACGCTGTCTTATCAACGGCCATAACGGTTATGTTGCACAAGACCAAGGATGGGAAGTAGTCCTAGTAAAACCAGAATGCATGACTTGTTTCTGGACGTATGAATTACGTGTCTTTATTGCCTTTGCTGAACGACTTGTGTACTAGCTAGAATTGTCTTCACAACTATCTTGTATCAAAGTTATTGTGTGCTATATTTCATGCTTTATGTAAAATAAGCGGTATTGTAAGTTTGTAAAATATTGTATAAAAGTTTGAACGCGAAATATTATTATAATCAGTTTTTCATATAGAATTGTAGTAGTTGAATTGTATATTAGCTACTAAGTATGAACTTAACGGGTAGGTACTACCCGAATTTAAACTTATAAAACGCTAATATGAAGAAAAAGCTTTTATAAATGAGTTCATATTATGCTACGAAATACTATTAACTACTCTTAATATTCTGTATGATTAACTTGTTCCATTTAACTATTTTGAAGGAAATGGCACCGACTACTCGACACACCGTGAATATGAATGAAGAGGAATTCCGTACTTTTCTAGCTTCAAACATAGCCGCAGTACAGGCTGCTCTACATACCAACAATAACCTTGGATCTAGCAGTACAGGAAATCGTGTAGGATGCACCTACAAAGAATTCACTGCCTGCAAACCTTTGGAATTTGATGGAACCGAAGGACCGATCGGATTGAAACGGTGGACCGAGAAGGTTGAATCGGTGTTTGCCATAAGTAAGTGTACTGAAGAGGACAAAGTGAAGTACGCTACGCATACCTTCACAGGTTCTGCGTTAACATGGTGGAATACCTATCTAGAGCAAGTGGGACAAGATGATGCGTACGCACTACCGTGGTCAGCATTCAAGCACTTGATGAACGAGAAGTACCGTCCCAGAACCGAGGTCAATAAGCTCAAGACAGAACTTAGAGGGTTACGAACCCAAGGATTTGATATTACCACATACGAAAGACGATTCACAGAATTGTGCCTATTGTGTCCGGGAGCATTCGAAGATGAGGAAGAGAAGATCGACGCGTTTGTGAAAGGATTACCGGAAAGAATCCAAGAAGATATAAGTTCACACGAGCCCGCCTCCATACAACAGGCATGTAGAATGGCTCACAAACTAGTGAACCAGATTGAAGAAAGAATTAAAGAACAGACTGCTGAAGAGGCCAATGTGAAGCAAGTCAAAAGAAAGTGGGAGGAAAACGGTGATAAGAATCACCAATACAACAACAACAGCAATTACAACAATAATCGCAACAATTATCCCAACAATCGCAACATCAATCGCAACTACAACAAACGGCCCAACAACAACAACAACAACAACAACAACAACAACAGCAACTACAACAATCATCCCAACAACAATAATAACCGCAACAACAACAACAATCAGAAGCAACTATGCCAAAGGTGTGAAAAGAATCACTCGGGGTTCTGCACCAAATTTTGCAACAAGTGTAAAAGAAATGGTCATAGCGCGGCGAAGTGTGAGGTCTACGGACCAGGGGTTAATAGAACGAAAGGAACAAATGGTGTTGGAACGAGTAATGGCGGAGCAAGTAGTATCGGAGCAAGCTATGCCAATGTAGTTTGTTATAAATGTGAAAAACCGGGCCACATTATTAGAAATTGCCCGAACCAGGAGAACACGAATGGACAAGGCCGTGGAAGAGTTTTCAATATTAATGCGGCAGAGGCACAGGAAGACCCGGAGCTTGTTACGGGTACGTTTCTTATTGACAATAAATCTGCTTACGTTTTATTTGATTCGGGTGCGGATAGAAGCTATATGAGTAGAGATTTTTGTGCTAAATTAAGTTGTCCATTGACGCCTTTGGATAGTAAATTTTTACTCGAATTAGCAAATGGTAAATTAATTTCAGCAGATAATATATGTCGGAATCGAGAAATTAAACTGGTTAGCGAAACATTTAAGATTGATTTGATACCAGTAGAGTTAGGGAGTTTTGATGTGATAATCGGTATGGACTGGTTGAAAGAAGTGAAAGCGGAGATCGTTTGTTACAAAAATGCAATTCGCATTATACGAGAAAAAGGAAAACCCTTAATGGTGTACGGAGAAAAGGGCAACACGAAGCTACATCTTATTAGTAATTTGAAGGCACAAAAACTAATAAGAAAAGGTTGCTATGCTGTTCTAGCACACGTCGAGAAAGTACAAACTGAAGAAAAGAGCATCAATGATGTTCTCATTGCAAAAGAATTTCCCGATGTATTTCCGAAAGAATTACCGGGATTACCCCCACATCGATCCGTTGAATTTCAAATAGATCTTGTACCAGGAGCTGCACCAATAGCTCGTGCTCCTTACAGACTCGCACCCAGCGAGATGAAAGAACTGCAAAGCCAATTACAAGAACTTTTAGAGCGTGGTTTCATTCGACCAAGCACATCACCGTGGGGAGCTCCTGTTTTGTTTGTCAAGAAGAAAGATGGTACATTCAGGTTGTGTATCGACTACCGAGAGTTGAACAAACTTACCATCAAGAACCGCTACCCACTACCGAGAATCGACGACTTATTTGATCAACTACAAGGCTCGTCTGTTTATTCAAAGATTGACTTACGTTCCGGGTATCATCAAATGCGGGTGAAAGAAGATGATATTCCAAAGACTGCTTTCAGAACACGTTACGGTCATTACGAGTTTATGGTCATGCCGTTTGGTTTAACTAATGCACCAGCTGTGTTCATGGACCTTATGAACCGAGTGTGTGGACCATACCTTGACAAGTTTGTCATTGTTTTCATTGATGACATACTTATTTACTCAAAGAATGACCAAGAACACGGTGAACATTTGAGAAAGGTGTTAGAAGTATTGAGGAAGGAAGAATTGTACGCTAAGTTTTCAAAGTGTGCATTTTGGTTGGAAGAAGTTCAATTCCTCGGTCACATAGTGAACAAAGAAGGTATTAAGGTGGATCCGGCAAAGATAGAAACTGTTGAAAAGTGGGAAACCCCGAAAACTCCGAAACACATACGCCAGTTTTTAGGACTAGCTGGTTACTACAGAAGGTTCATACAAGACTTTTCCAGAATAGCAAAACCCTTGACTGCATTAACGCATAAAGGGAAGAAATTTGAATGGAATGATGAACAAGAGAAAGCGTTTCAGTTATTGAAGAAAAAGCTAACTACGGCACCTATATTGTCATTGCCTGAAGGGAATGATGATTTTGTGATTTATTGTGATGCATCAAAGCAAGGTCTCGGTTGTGTATTAATGCAACGAACGAAGGTGATTGCTTATGCGTCTAGACAATTGAAGATTCACGAACAAAATTATACGACGCATGATTTGGAATTAGGCGCGGTTGTTTTTGCATTAAAGACTTGGAGGCACTACTTATATGGGGTCAAAAGTATTATATATACCGACCACAAAAGTCTTCAACACATATTTAATCAGAAACAACTGAATATGAGGCAGCGTAGGTGGATTGAATTATTGAATGATTACGACTTTGAGATTCGTTACCACCCAGGGAAGGCAAATGTGGTAGCCGATGCCTTGAGCAGGAAGGACAGAGAACCCATTCGAGTAAAATCTATGAATATAATGATTCATAATAACCTTACTACTCAAATAAAGGAGGCGCAACAAGGAGTTTTAAAAGAGGGAAATTTAAAGGATGAAATACCCAAAGGATCGGAGAAGCATCTTAATATTCGGGAAGACGGAACCCGGTATAGGGCTGAAAGGATTTGGGTACCAAAATTTGGAGATATGAGAGAAATGGTACTTAGAGAAGCTCATAAAACCAGATACTCAATACATCCTGGAACGGGGAAGATGTACAAGGATCTCAAGAAACATTTTTGGTGGCCGGGTATGAAAGCCGATGTTGCTAAATACGTAGGAGAATGTTTGACGTGTTCTAAGGTCAAAGCTGAGCATCAGAAACCATCAGGTCTACTTCAACAACCCGAAATCCCGGAATGGAAATGGGAAAACATTACCATGGATTTCATCACTAAATTGCCAAGGACTGCAAGTGGTTTTGATACTATTTGGGTAATAGTTGATCGTCTCACCAAATCCGCACACTTCCTACCAATAAGAGAAGATGACAAGATGGAGAAGTTAGCACGACTGTATTTGAACGAAGTCATCTCCAGACATGGAATACCAATCTCTATTATCTCTGATAGGGATGGCAGATTTATTTCAAGATTCTGGCAGACATTACAGCAAGCATTAGGAACTCGTCTAGACATGAGTACTGCCTATCATCCACAAACTGATGGGCAGAGCGAAAGGACAATACAAACGCTTGAAGACATGCTACGAGCATGTGTTATTGATTTCGGAAACAGTTGGGATCGACATCTACCGTTAGCAGAATTTTCCTACAACAACAGCTATCATTCAAGCATTGAGATGGCGCCGTTTGAAGCACTTTATGGTAGAAAGTGCAGGTCTCCGATTTGTTGGAGTGAGGTGGGGGATAGACAGATTACGGGTCCGGAGATTATACAAGAAACTACCGAGAAGATCATCCAAATTCAACAACGGTTGAAAACTGCCCAAAGTCGACAAAAGAGCTACGCTGACATTAAAAGAAAAGATATAGAATTTGAAATTGGAGAGATGGTCATGCTTAAAGTTGCACCTTGGAAAGGCGTTGTTCGATTTGGTAAACGAGGGAAATTAAATCCAAGGTATATTGGACCATTCAAGATTATTGATCGTGTCGGACCAGTAGCTTACCGACTTGAGTTACCTCAACAACTCGCGGCTGTACATAACACTTTCCACGTCTCGAATTTGAAGAAATGTTTTGCTAAAGAAGATCTCACTATTCCGTTAGATGAAATCCAAATCAACGAAAAACTCCAATTCATCGAAGAACCCGTTGAAATAATGGATCGTGAGGTTAAAAGACTTAAGCAAAACAAGATACCAATTGTTAAGGTTCGATGGAATGCTCGTAGAGGACCCGAGTTCACCTGGGAGCGTGAAGATCAGATGAAGAAGAAATACCCGCATCTATTTCCAGAAGATTCGTCAACACCTTCAACAGCTTAAAATTTCGGGACGAAATTTATTTAACGGGTAGGTACTGTAGTGACCCGAACTTTTCCATGTTTATATATATTAATTGAGATTGATATTTACATGATTAAATGTTTCCAACATGTTAAGCAATCAAACTTGTTAAGACTTGATTAATTGAAATATGTTTCATATAGACAATTGACCACCCAAGTTGACCGGTGATTCACGAACGTTAAAACTTGTAAACACTATATGATGACATATATATGGATATATATATAGTTAACATGATACTATGATAAGTAAACATATCATTAAGTATATTAACAATGAACTACATATGTAAAAACAAGACTACTAACTTAATGATTTTTAAACGAGACATATATGTAACGATTATCGTTGTAAAGACATTTAATGTATATATATCATATTAAGAGATATTCATACATGATAATATCATGATAATATAATAATTTAAAATCTCATTTGATATTATAAATATTGGGTTAACAACATTTAACAAGATCGTTAACCTAAAAGTTTCAAAACAACACTTACATGTAACGACTAACGATGACTTAACGACTCAGTTAAAATGTATATACATGTAGTGTGTCATAACCCGTCCTTAACCATAAGAACGTGTTAGATAACGTATGATTTCATTGCGAGGTATTGACCTCTATATGCGACATTTTTTTTAAAAAGGAAAACTGCATATATTATACATTACAAACCAAACCATTATTTTTGTTACAAGCTTTAGACAATAAAAAGATGATTATCGTTTAACGATAATCTTCGACTTACAAACTTTACAAATGATAATAACAACACGATTTCTAGCATATTTTACAACACACGTCCTCGGATATGCAGTTTTATTTTTGACACAAATATGAGTACGCATGATCCTGCTAAGATTCAACATAATGCAGCGGAAGCTTTAATTATCACCTGAGAATAAACATGTTTAAAAACGTCAACATAAAGTTGGTGAGATATAGGTTTAGTGCGCAGCAATATATATATATATAGACCACAAGATTTCGTATATAAACAGTTTAATAAAAGTATTCTAAGTGGTTGAGCACTTGGTAACCATACTTAACATTTTCACGTCGCATATTCCCTTTAATATGAAATCTTACTACACCGTACCAAGTGTAGTCACAAAACGAAGTACTGTGCAACCGTTGAATACTGGTCGTCCAGTCCGGTTGGGGTTGTCAGGCCCGATAGATCTATCAACAGGATTCGCGTTTACAATACCGCTGTAAATAACAGTTACCAAGCTACAGGGAAGTATGCCAGTGGTACAACTCAACGTAGAATATATTTTTCAGTTACTTGTGTCCATATCGTAAAACATAAAATACATGTATTCTCATCCCGAAATATTTAGAGTTTAAAAGTGGGACTATATACTCACTCTTGTCTTGATGATATAAATAATTTGACTCGGTCTTCCGGTTGATATCACGAACCTATCCATATATAATATATCAATATGTTTTCATTTTAAAACAAACGTTATATATATATATACTTGTTATACTTTTAATATTTTGAATATTTCCTTAGTCCGTAGTTAGCATTTCGATGTTAGTAATTCAATTTTAATGGTTCATTTTTAGATGTTTAATATACCCGCAATAAACAAAACCCCCAACGAAATAAATAAAACCCCATCGTATATGTATTGGTCGAGATTAATCTTGACCCATGGTACCGGTGTTGTCAAATGACGTGTTGCGTACATAAAGTACCGGTGTTGTCAAATGACGTGTTGCGTACAATCATGGAATCTTATGATTAATCTTCTCGTGTTGTTTACGGGTGATCCTGAACCATATAAAATTGAATTATAAGTACATATATATAAAATATCATGTTATCTTAGAAATATGTGATTTATATCATTTTTTTCCAATTGATCCCGTAGTTGAAATGATCTAGGATAACCAATTTTGTTTCGGTCATAGTTTCTTCGTTACAAATCCGTTTTCGTTGATTCAAATTGCCATCTTCTTGGATCGAGTTCTTCTTTAAGACTATGAACTGTAAATACCTTGGTTTGTATTCAAAATCATACGGCATAAGTGAAACATTAGTGAAACATATGAAGTTAAACATTTTTGTTACAACAAAATCATTTAATGACCATTTTTCTAAAAATACTTATACTTTGAAAAACCAAGTTTTACCTTGTTAAATTAGCATATACATAAGTTATATTACAGGTCTTGAAGTATTTTAAAAGTTAAGTTAGAAGGATCTATTTAGTTTGCAAACAAGTTTGAAAACATTCAAACTATGTTCTTGTTGTTAAACTTTTGTACCACAAAATAAGATAGCTATATATATATGAATCGAATAAGGTTATGAACATAGATTCTACCTCAAGTTCCTTGGATAAGTTTGCTGTAAAAGAGGAGTAAGAAGCTAGAATCAAAAGGGTGATAGAAGTGGATGAAAGATTGGAAGTAAGTTGGTGTTCTTGGAGGGTTTTCTTGAAGTGTTTTTGTATGGTTTTCTTATGGTGTTTTAGTATGGTTTTTGAAACTAGATCTTTATGGAACTTTGCTGGATTGTTATGGAGTTTAGAGAGTAAGAAAGAGTGTGTGTTTTTAGTTAAGAGATTGAAGTAAAAATGAATCAAAAATGATGATACATATATACTCCTAAAAATGTGATCTTTAAGGATAACATGACAAAATTTTAGTTTGTATTTTTGTTAATTAGTCAAGTAATCATCCAAAAGTAATTACCTAGCTCTAAGGGCATGAATAATGGCTGGTTAGGTGGTGATTTTGATGTGTATTTACTATTAGTAAATACGTATAGGAGCTAGGTATGATACGAGTACAAATACTCTAAATATACGTATAGAAATTTTGTGAAAAATGGAATGAGGATTCAAATATAGCTATCTTTTGTGAATACACTTATATGATTTTATGTATTTAAGTTCTTAAAAGTGATTAAATACATTACTTATACAATATATGTATAAACATTATAGTCTTAAGTATTTAAGTCAAATAACGTTACGTATTGTTATCGTTTTGAAAACTTAAATTAGTAGTTTCAAAATACACATATAACTTGTTGTTATTAATACAAAATGAGATATTAAAACATTCATTAATCATGTTAAATATGTATATATACATATATATACACAAACGTATAATTATCATATATTGTATAGTTCGTGATATCATCGGTCAAACTAGACGGTCAAACGTTGTGTAAAACTCTTTTCGGAAATATAAGTCTCGACAATTTGGATTGCTTATCATGTTGGCAAGGTTTAATTTATGTAAATATTAATCTTATAAGTATAGAATAATCGAAAAAGTGCGGGTCGTTACATTACCTCCCCGTTAAATAAATTTCGTCCCGAAATTTTAAAATTGTACCTATTTTGCGTCATCGAGAAACAAGTGTGGATACTTTTGCTTCATCTGATCCTCTCGTTCCCAAGTAAACTCGGGACCTCTTCTAGCATTCCAACGAACCTTAACAATCGGTATATTGCTCTGTTTGAGCTGTTTAACTTCACGGTCCATGATTTCGATTGGTTCTTCGACGAATTGTAGTTTCTCGTCGACATGGATTTCTTCAAGAGGAATGGTGAGGTCTTCCTTTGCAAGACACTTCTTCAGGTTTGAGACGTGAAAGGTATTATGTACTCCAGCGAGTTGTTGCGGTAACTCGAGCCGATAAGCTACCGGTCCAATGCGTTCGATGATCTTAAACGGGCCTACGTACCTTGGGTTCAGTTTACCCCTTTTTCCAAAACGTATCACACCTTTCCAAGGTGACACCTTTAGCATAACCATGTCCCCGACCTGAAACTCTAATGGTTTCCTTCGAACATCGGCGTAGCTCTTTTGGCGACTACGGGCTGTTTTCAATCTCTCCTTGATTTGCACTATCTTCTCAGTCGTTTCATGTATGATCTCGGGACCAGTTAAATGTCGATCTCCTACTTCATTCCAACAGATAGGAGATCTACACTTCCTTCCGTACAATGCTTCGAATGGCGCAGCTCCAATGCTCGCATGATAACTATTATTATACGAGAATTCTGCTAACGGTAGATATTTATCCCATCCGTTTCCAAAATCGATCACACATGCCCTGAGCATGTCTTCGAGAGTCTGAATCGTTCTCTCACTCTGCCCGTCGGTTTGCGGATGATATGCGGTACTCATATCCAAACGAGTTCCTAGTGCCTCCTGTAGTGATTGCCAGAATTTTGAGGTAAATCTACTATCACGATCGGATATAATGGAAATAGGTATTCCATGCCTTGAAACAACTTCCTTTATATACAATCGTAATAGTTTCTCCATTCTATCTGTTTCCTTTATAGGCAAGAAATGTGCAGACTTGGTGAGACGATCAACAATCACCCAAATGGTGTCGTATCCCCAGGCAGTCTTTGGTAACTTCGTGATGAAATCCATGGTAATACCATCCCATTTCCATTCTGGGATTTCTGGTTGTTGAAGTAACCCTGACGGCTTCTGGTGTTCAGCTTTGACTTTGGAACAAGTTAAACATTCCCCAACATATGTTGCAACGTCTGTCTTTAAGTTAGGCCACCAATAACGTGTCTTAAGATCTTGATACATCTTTCCAACTCCAGGATGTATCGAGTATCTTGTCTTATGTGCCTCGTTCAATATCAACTTCCTTAATCCACCCAACTTCGGTACCCAAATACGATTTGCAAAATATCGAATTCCATCTTCCCGCATAACGAGTTGCTTCTCATACTTCTTCATTATTTCATTTCCTATATTTTCTTTAGTAAGTGCTTCTCGTTGAACTTCTTTGATTTGTGAGTTGAGATTCATGCGAATTTTTATGTTCATCGCTCGTACTCGAATTGGTTCTCGTTCCTTTCTGCTTAAAGCATCGGCCACCACGTTCGCCTTTCCGGGATGATAACGAATTTCACAATCATAGTCGTTTATTAACTCGACCCACCTACGTTGTCTCATGTTCAATTGTTTCTGATCAAAAATATGTTGAAGGCTTTTATGATCAGTAAACACAGTGAATTTAACCCCATACAAGTAATGTCTCCATATCTTTAATGCAAACACGACTGCTCCCAATTCTAGATCATGCGTCGTATAATTTCGCTCGTGAATCTTCAATTGTCGGGATGCAAATGCAATTACTTTCTTTCGTTGCATAAGAACACAACCAAAACCTTGTCGCGAAGCGTCACAATATATTTCAAAATCATCGTTCCCTTCAGGTAACGATAAAATAGGCGCCGTAGTTAACTTCTTCTTCAGTATTTGAAATGCGTTCTCCTGCTCCGAGGTCCATTCATATTTCTTCCCTTTTTGCGTTAACGCTGTCAACGGCTTAGCTATTCGGGAAAAATCTTGAATAAACCTTCTATAATAACCGGCTAAACCCAAAAATTGGCGTATCTGCATTGGTGTCTTAGGAGTCTCCCATTTTTCAATGGCTTCAATTTTTGCTGGATCAACCTGAATTCCTTTGCTACTAACAACGTGGCCAAGAAATTGTACTTCTTTCAACCAGAAAGCACACTTAGAAAATTTAGCATACAGTTGTTCTTTTCTCAACAACTCCAGTATCAACCTTAAATGCTCTTCATGCTCTTGCTCACTCTTGGAATAGATAAGAATATCATCAATGAAAACGATAACAAACTTATCTAAATACGGACTACAAACTCGATTCATGAGGTCCATGAATACAGCTGGCGCATTCGTCAATCCAAACGGCATAACCAAAAATTCGTAATGACCATAACGTGTCCGAAAAGCAGTTTTCGGAATGTCCTCTTCTTTGACGCGTAGTTGATGATAGCCCGATCTTAAGTCGATTTTCGAATAAACACATGATCCTTGCAATTGATCAAATAAGTCATCAATTCTTGGTAGTGGATACCGATTCTTGATAGTTAACTTATTTAATTCACGATAGTCTATACACATCCTAAAAGATCCATCTTTCTTCTTAACAAACAAAATTGGAGCTCCCCACGGTGAAGTACTCGGTCGTATGAATCCACGGTCCAGTAATTCTTTTAACTGACTTTGAAGTTCTTTTAACTCGGACGGTGCAAGTCTATATGGCGCACGAGCCACTGGTGCAGCTCCTGGTACTAAATCTATTTGAAATTCTACCGATCTAAATGGAGGTAATCCCGGCAATTCTTCCGGAAAAACTTCGGGAAAATCTCTTGCCACAGGCACGTCATTGATGCACTTCTCTTCCTTTTCGACTTTATTAACATGTGCTAAAATAGCGTAACATCCCTTTTCTAAACACTTTTTGGCTTTCAAACAGCTAATGAGTTTTAGCTTTGAATCACCCTTCTCTCCATAAATCATCACCGGTATTTTATCCTTACCAGGAATACGAATTGCCTTCTTAGCACAAACAACTTCCGCTCCTATTTTGGACATCCAGTCCATGCCGACTATTACATCAAAACTTCCTAATTCTACGGGTATTAAGTCGATTTTAAACGTTTCTCCGGCTAGATTTATTTCACAACCACGACAAATTTTATCGGCTTTAATTAGCTTACCATTAGCTAACTCAATCAAGTACTTAGCATCTAGAGGTAATGATGAACAATTCAATTTAGTGTAAAAATTTATACACACGTAACTTCTATCGGCGCCAGTATCAAATAAAATAGATGCTGATAAGTTATTAATGGTAAACGTACCCGTAACAAGTTCCGGGTCTTCTCGTGCCTCTCTAGCATTAATAACAAACGCTCTTCCACGTGCAGGTCCGCTATTCTGATTCGGGCACTGGCTCTTATAATGACCTTGTTTTCCACACCCAAAACAAGTAATGTTAGCCAAAGCAGTTCTATTTGCGTTGGTGGCAGGAGTCTTGTTACCATTTGCATTTGTAACGAGAGCCTTACAATCTTCCGCAAGATGACCTTGTCGATTACACTTGGTGCATAACACACTACAGTAACCAAAGTGATGTTTGTGACAACGGTTGCATAAAGGACTTTGTCCTTTGTAACCAAAGCCTGAACCGCTACCCGCACCTTTCGGGGTTTCTGGTTTCTTAAAAGATTGCTGTTGGTAACCTCGATCATAATTTCCGTTCCACTTCCTTTTGTTACTTGATACCTTCACCTCAGTAGTGAATGCTTTCTTATCCAGAATGACCTGATCCATTAACTCGTTCGCCATGGTTATAGCTTCATGAATTGTCTTAGGTTTCGACGCCGTAACGTTTGCCTTGACCTTTTTGGGCAAACCACCTTTGTACATTTCAATCTTCCGTTCTTCGGTTGGAACCAATTCAGGACATAGCAAAACTAATTCCATGAATCGCTGGTTGTAGTTGGTGATTTCAGTACCAACCACCTTCAAACTTCGTAACTCATCTTCTAACTTAATAACCTCATTCCTTGGACAATACTCGGTGATTATCATTGCTTTGAATTCTTCCCATGGAGTATCATAAGCTACATCTCCTCCTACCGCCTTCACATAATTCTTCCACCATGTGAGTGCACTATCTTGTAAAGTGCACGATGCAAACTTGGTCATGTCTTTTTCATCACAACCGCTGATTTTGAACACCGTCTCCATCTTTTCTATCCATCGGGTTAAACCGATAGGTCCTTCCGTTCCACTGAATGATGAAGGCTTGCAAGCTTGAAACGTCTTGTAGGAGCATCCTACACGAGGATTTGGATTAACTGCAGCAGCTCTTGCAGCCTCAACCCATAACATTCTGTCGTTCACTCGCTGGTTGATGAGTTCCTCGAGTTCTTGTTCCGTCATTCGATTCAATCGCGCCATTTCCTAATGAAAGAAAATAATTATTCACATGGATTATTATAGATGTAGTGTGTATTTATAGTACATTATAGCTTATTAATAATATGAACTAGGTATTATTATAAAAGCCTTTTCTTCTTATTAGCGTTTTATAATTATATCTTGGGTAGTACCTACCCGTTAATGTTCATACTTAATAGCTTAGTACAGAATCAATTACTACAATCTAAATAATACTTAACCATGGAAAATTATTGCATTTCATACTTCAATATTTTACATATGCTTATCTTACATCGAACATTAAGCAAACCACACTATTAATATTATACAAAACATTATTCGGTTCCATGGTTTGACACAGCAGCGCATCGTTTGATCTATTTTCTAGGACGTTTAGACACAAAGATTTGCTTAACGCTTATCCTAACTGTCTGCCTATATTTTGGCTGTGGGACTGAAGAACTGGATGCCGGGACAGAACGAATAGGAATAGCGGGGATAGGGGTGGTAGTGTTGAGTGGAATTGGTGCCACATCATTCTCATTAAACTCGGGATTTGGATTTTCTAATTCATTAGCCTTTCGTTTCTTTCCTAGTTCGAACTCGTCTTTTGTAATTTCCTGTATTTCTTCCTCGGGTTCACTTTCCTCCTCGGGTTCACTTTCCTCCTCGGGTTCACTTTCCTCCTCGGGTTCACTTTCCTCCTCGGGTTCACTTTCCGATATTTCTATAGTTGGTTCATCCGGAAATTGTGAGTCTTCCCCAAGGATATCATTTTCGTCATCGGACAGGTTAATGACTGGAACGCCATCTGAAGATTCTGATTCGGAGTCGTTGATTGTGATAACAATTTTTGAGCTCGACATCTATCACACAACAACTAACCCATTAGTACTTATATAATATTTACATATAAATTTTAACCAACAGTGATAAGCAATGGTTTTTTTTTTTTTTAAATCAGACCCGGTCAAAGTCCAGACTTACTAATGTATCCTAACGGCTTCTCGGTTAGACACACTAATGCAGACCTGGTTCGCTAAGACCAACGCTCTGATACCACATGTCATAACCCGTCCTTAACCATAAGAACGTGTTAGATAACGTATGATTTCATTGCGAGGTATTGACCTCTATATGCGACATTTTTTTTAAAAAGGAAAACTGCATATATTATACATTACAAACCAAACCATTATTTTTGTTACAAGCTTTAGACAATAAAAAGATGATTATCGTTTAACGATAATCTTCGACTTACAAACTTTACAAATGATAATAACAACACGATTTCTAGCATATTTTACAACACACGTCCTCGGATATGCAGTTTTATTTTTGACACAAATATGAGTACGCATGATCCTGCTAAGATTCAACATAATGCAGCGGAAGCTTTAATTATCACCTGAGAATAAACATGTTTAAAAACGTCAACATAAAGTTGGTGAGATATAGGTTTAGTGCGCAGCAATATATATATATATATAGACCACAAGATTTCGTATATAAACAGTTTAATAAAAGTATTCTAAGTGGTTGAGCACTTGGTAACCATACTTAACATTTTCACGTCGCATATTCCCTTTAATATGAAATCTTACTACACCGTACCAAGTGTAGTCACAAAACGAAGTACTGTGCAACCGTTGAATACTGGTCGTCCAGTCCGGTTGGGGTTGTCAGGCCCGATAGATCTATCAACAGGATTCGCGTTTACAATACCGCTGTAAATAACAGTTACCAAGCTACAGGGAAGTATGCCAGTGGTACAACTCAACGTAGAATATATTTTTCAGTTACTTGTGTCCATATCGTAAAACATAAAATACATGTATTCTCATCCCGAAATATTTAGAGTTTAAAAGTGGGACTATATACTCACTCTTGTCTTGATGATATAAATAATTTGACTCGGTCTTCCGGTTGATATCACGAACCTATCCATATATAATATATCAATATGTTTTCATTTTAAAACAAACGTTATATATATATATACTTGTTATACTTTTAATATTTTGAATATTTCCTTAGTCCGTAGTTAGCATTTCGATGTTAGTAATTCAATTTTAATGGTTCATTTTTAGATGTTTAATATACCCGCAATAAACAAAACCCCCAACGAAATAAATAAAACCCCATCGTATATGTATTGGTCGAGATTAATCTTGACCCATGGTACCGGTGTTGTCAAATGACGTGTTGCGTACATAAAGTACCGGTGTTGTCAAATGACGTGTTGCGTACAATCATGGAATCTTATGATTAATCTTCTCGTGTTGTTTACGGGTGATCCTGAACCATATAAAATTGAATTATAAGTACATATATATAAAATATCATGTTATCTTAGAAATATGTGATTTATATCATTTTTTTCCAATTGATCCCGTAGTTGAAATGATCTAGGATAACCAATTTTGTTTCGGTCATAGTTTCTTCGTTACAAATCCGTTTTCGTTGATTCAAATTGCCATCTTCTTGGATCGAGTTCTTCTTTAAGACTATGAACTGTAAATACCTTGGTTTGTATTCAAAATCATACGGCATAAGTGAAACATTAGTGAAACATATGAAGTTAAACATTTTTGTTACAACAAAATCATTTAATGACCATTTTTCTAAAAATACTTATACTTTGAAAAACCAAGTTTTACCTTGTTAAATTAGCATATACATAAGTTATATTACAGGTCTTGAAGTATTTTAAAAGTTAAGTTAGAAGGATCTATTTAGTTTGCAAACAAGTTTGAAAACATTCAAACTATGTTCTTGTTGTTAAACTTTTGTACCACAAAATAAGATAGCTATATATATATGAATCGAATAAGGTTATGAACATAGATTCTACCTCAAGTTCCTTGGATAAGTTTGCTGTAAAAGAGGAGTAAGAAGCTAGAATCAAAAGGGTGATAGAAGTGGATGAAAGATTGGAAGTAAGTTGGTGTTCTTGGAGGGTTTTCTTGAAGTGTTTTTGTATGGTTTTCTTATGGTGTTTTAGTATGGTTTTTGAAACTATATCTTTATGGAACTTTGCTGGATTGTTATGGAGTTTAGAGAGTAAGAAAGAGTGTGTGTTTTTAGTTAAGAGATTGAAGTAAAAATGAATCAAAAATGATGATACATATATACTCCTAAAAATGTGATCTTTAAGGATAACATGACAAAATTTTAGTTTGTATTTTTGTTAATTAGTCAAGTAATCATCCAAAAGTAATTACCTAGCTCTAAGGGCATGAATAATGGCTGGTTAGGTGGTGATTTTGATGTGTATTTACTATTAGTAAATACGTATAGGAGCTAGGTATGATACGAGTACAAATACTCTAAATATACGTATAGAAATTTTGTGAAAAATGGAATGAGGATTCAAATATAGCTATCTTTTGTGAATACACTTATATGATTTTATGTATTTAAGTTCTTAAAAGTGATTAAATACATTACTTATACAATATATGTATAAACATTATAGTCTTAAGTATTTAAGTCAAATAACGTTACGTATTGTTATCGTTTTGAAAACTTAAATTAGTAGTTTCAAAATACACATATAACTTGTTGTTATTAATACAAAATGAGATATTAAAACATTCATTAATCATGTTAAATATGTATATATACATATATATACACAAACGTATAATTATCATATATTGTATAGTTCGTGATATCATCGGTCAAACTAGACGGTCAAACGTTGTGTAAAACTCTTTTCGGAAATATAAGTCTCGACAATTTGGATTGCTTATCATGTTGGCAAGGTTTAATTTATGTAAATATTAATCTTATAAGTATAGAATAATCGAAAAAGTGCGGGTCGTTACATAGTGTTTTAATATGTATTTATACACTTTTGAAAGACTTCAATACACTTATCAAAATACTTCTACTTAACAAAAATGCTTACAATTACATCCTCGTTCAGTTTCATCAACAATTCTACTCGTATGCACCCGTATTCGTACTCGTACAATACACAGCTTTTAGATGTATGTACTATTGGTATATACACTCCAATGATCAGCTCTTAGCAGCCCATGTGAGTCACCTAACACATGTGGGAACCATCATTTGGCAACTAGCATGAAATATCTCATAAGATTACAAAAATATGAGTAATCATTCATGACTTATTTACATGAAAACAAAATTACATATCCTTTATATCTAATCCATACACCAATGACCAAAAACACCTACAAACACTTTCATTCTTCAATTTTCTTCATCTAATTGAACTCTCTCAAGTTCTATCTTCAAGTTCTAAGTGTTCTTCATAAATTCCAAAAGTTCTAGTTTCATAAAATCAAGAATACTTTCAAGTTTGCTAGCTCACTTCCAATCTTGTAAGGTGATCATCCAACCTCAAGAAATCTTTGTTTCTTACAGTAGTTTATCATTCTAATACAAGGTAAAAATCATATTCAAACTTTGGTTCAATTTCTATAACTATAACAATCTTATTTCAAGTGATGATCTTACTTGAACTTGTTTTCGTGTCATGATTTTGCTTCAAGAACTTTGAGCCATCCAAGGATCCATTGAAGCTAGATCCATTTTTCTCTTTTCCAGTAGGTTCATCCAAGGAACTTAAGGTAGTAATGATGTTCATAACATCATTCGATTCATACATATAAAGCTATCATATTCGAAGGTTTAAACTTGTAATCACTAGAACATAGTTTAGTTAATTCTAAACTTGTTCGCAAACAAAAGTTAATCCTTCTAACTTGACTTTTAAAATCAACTAAACACATGTTCTATATCTATATGATATGCTAACTTAATGATTTAAAACCTGGAAACACGAAAAACACCGTAAAACCGGATTTACGCCGTCGTAGTAACACCGCGGGCTGTTTTGGGTTAGTTAATTAAAAACTATGATAAACTTTGATTTAAAAGTTGTTATTCTGAGAAAATGATTTTTATTATGAACATGAAACTATATCCAAAAATTATGGTTAAACTCAAAGTGGAAGTATGTTTTCTAAAATGGTCATCTAGACGTCGTTCTTTCGACTGAAATGACTACCTTTACAAAAACGACTTGTAACTTATTTTTCCGACTAGAAACCTATACTTTTTTTTGTTTAGATTCATAAAATAGAGTTCAATATGAAACCATAGCAATTGGATTCACTCAAAACGGATTTAAAATGAAGAAGTTATGGGTAAAACAAGATTGGATAATTTTTCTCATTTTAGCTACGTGAAAATTGGTAACAAATCTATTCCAACCATAACTTAATCAACTTGTATTATATATTATGTAATCTTGAGATACCATAGACACGTATACAATGTTTCGACCTATCATGTCGACACATCTATATATATTTCGGAACAACCATAGACACTCTATATGTGAATGTTGGAGTTAGCTATACAGGGTTGAGGTTGATTCCAAAATATATATAGTTTGAGTTGTGATCAATACTGAGATATGTATACACTGGATCGTGGATTGATTCAAGATAATATTTATCGATTTATTTCTGTACATCTAACTGTGGACAACTAGTTGTAGGTTACTAACGAGGACAGCTGACTTAATAAACTTAAAACATCAAAATATATTAAAAGTGTTGTAAATATATTTTGAACATACTTTGATATATATGTATATATTGTTATAGGTTCGTGAATCAACCAGTGGCCAAGTCTTACTTCCCGACGAAGTAAAAATCTGTGAAAGTGAGTTATAGTCCCACTTTTAAAATCTAATATTTTTGGGATGAGAATACATGCAGGTTTTATAAATGATTTACAAAATAGACACAAGTATGTGAAACTACATTCTATGGTTGAATTATCGAAATCGAATATGCCCCTTTTTATTAAGTCTGGTAATCTAAGAATTAGGGAACAGACACCCTAATTGACGCGAATCCTAAAGATAGATCTATTGGGCCTAACAAACCCCATCCAAAGTACCGGATGATTTAGTACTTCGAAATTTATATCATATCCGAAGGGTGTCCCGGAATGATGGGGATATTCTTATATATGCATCTTGTTATTGTCGGTTACCAGGTGTTCACCATATGAATGATTTTTATCTCTATGTATGGGATGTGTATTGAAATATGAAATCTTGTGGTCTATTGTTACGATTTGATATATATAGGTTAAACCTATAACTCACCAACATTTTTGTTGACGTTTTAAGCATGTTTATTCTCAGGTGATTATTAAGAGCTTCCGCTGTCGCATACTTAAATAAGGACAAGATTTGGAGTCCATGCTTGTATGATATTGTGTAAAAACTGCATTCAAGAAACTTATTTTGTTGTAACATATTTGTATTGTAAACCATTATGTAATGGTCGTGTGTAAACAGGATATTTTAGATTATCATTATTTGATAATCTACGTAAAGCTTTTTAAACCTTTATTGATGAAATAAAGGTTATGGTTTGTTTAAAAATGAATGCAGTCTTTGAAAAACGTCTCATATAGAGGTCAAAACCTCGCAACGAAATCAATTAATATGGAACGTTTTTAATCAATAAGAACGGGACATTTCACATAGCCCCCTTAAATTCCTCCCACGGGGTAGCATACGCCTCATCAATACCCTTAGCTTGAGCAAGTGTGTTTCACCAGGTTAGTGCGCTGTCCGACAGCGTACATGAGGCATACTTGGTTATGTTCGTCTCTGAGCAGTTGCTTACACGGAACACCTGATTCTAATTTCTCAAACCACCTAGTGAGACCAACTGGCCCCTTAGTACCACTAAAGTTGTGGTGTTTGCAGCTTTGGAATTCCTTATAAGTACACCCATTACGAATGGGCTGGTTAACTGGTGGGGCTTAGGGGTTCATTTCCGCTAAAGCTGCGGCTACTCGTTCAGTGATCATTTCTTCGATCTGTGCTGCTGTGGGCGTTGATCTTCCGTTGGCCATTGATATTCTAAACAAAAATTTTGACTCAAGTCAAAATCCAGTATTCAAATAATAGTAATACAGTATATGGTAACCAACATGGAATCAACACAACACATGTTAATTAAGTAACGTAAATAGATTCAGATACCACAAAATCATCATACGGTAACGTAAATAGAACACCGTACAAAAGTTAAGCAACACTAAGTTCCATTCATTAATAAAAAGTTGCATACATTCGCACAAGGTTCGTACAATACATGAGTAAAACATGAAACTACAAACGAGATTACATAATGAAATCTAATACAAAAAGCCCTATGGTGACGGTGGGTAAAGGATGTTCATCATGTGGGACACCTGGTCCTCAAGCTCAGTTACCCGAGCACGGAGGATATCCACCTACCTCGTCAGTTCCTCAACAGAGGGAGAGGCTGGTGAAGCAGGCGGTGCTGATGGTGCAGGTGGTGCCGGTGGTGCAGATGATGCTGGTGGAGCTGGTGGTGCAGACGGTCCAGCACCAGAAGTAGATGGTGCATAGTGGTAAGGCTTATGGATGAAGGGATCAGCAGGATACAGCACAAGCCACTTACGGGCGGTAACCCTAGTCCTCAGTCCACGTGCGTTAACAAACGACCTACCTCCGTTAACCCCCAGAATAACAGTACCGTCGAAACGATACTGCTTCTTCGGCGGGGTGGATGGTGGCTGCACGGGTGCCTCATCAGGGTCCTCATCGGAATCCTCGTTGCTGGAGTCGTCAGAGGATGAGTCGTCGGATGATGAGTCAGCGGATGATGGGTCGTCTGAATCGGCTGGGGGTGGCTGCACGGGTGGCTCTGCTCGGCCAGCTATCATCAGTCGGTATCTGAAAGGCGGGATCGGCACGAGACGTCCATCAGGAAGGCGTCGGCACCAATGGTTATGCTCATTACGGAATAGACCTTCCCTATGTTCCCCAGGAATCACAGCACCACCGGGATGGTGCTGTGGCTCCGTGGGTCCTAGGGTAAGTGGAGCTGGAATCTCCTGTAGGTCCTCGGCTCCGTCTGAGGTGATCACTGGGTCGGGTACATGGCTACTGGCTCCAGAGGACGAAGCGCCGGAGTCGCTGGAGGGTAAGGAGCATGGGATCTGTGAATCGGCAACAATGGCAGGCGATGTGGTGGATGAGTCTGAGTCGCTCTCAAAAATAATAACGGGCGGGACATCCGACATCTGAACAAGGAAAAATAACTTTTTCCAAGTCAGTAAGTCATAAAGCAAGCACGTATTAGGCAAAGTAACTACGACAGTCTAGATCATCTATAGCAGTAAGTAGCATGGCAATAACGACAAGTATCATGCAATCAAAAGTAGATAATAGCATGCAGAAGTGAAAGCAAGTAACAGTACACGACATATAGCAGTAAAAGTAAGCAGCAGCATGCAGCAAGTTTCGCAGAAACAAGTAAACTAGCAAGTTGTAGATTAGTCCTATTAGTGAATCCTACTCGGTCCGGTCTAGACTCACTAATGCAACCTAATTCCCTACAACCAATGCTATGATACCAAATGTGATTCCCCGTACAAAACCATCGTGTACGAATCATCAACAACAGGATCATTACAAGGTTAAATACTATATGCTGTTTCAAAAAGAGTTTGCATTCATGATAAAAGGTGACGTTTTAACCAACGTCAAATGTTTAACATCCGAAAGTATGCTTCTACGAATAGCAAGCAAAAATAATAGCACGTTACCCATAGGTCGTTACAAATACATTTTTTCAAAAATAACATTGTTTGAATGCAAATTAAACGTTTCATGCGGTGACATCTCTAATAAGCGCAGCGGGAGTCTACGAAGCATGACAACTAAGCGGAAGCAAGCAAACCTTAAGCACCTGAGAAAAACATGCTTAAAAACGTCAACACAAAGGTTGGTGAGCTATAGTTTAAGTATAACAGTAATGTAAGGTAGGCCACGAGATTTCAGTGCTTCAAACAGCGTTTCAAAACAGTATGAAAAGTATATGTATAACCGTGGGCACTTGGTAACTAACTTAACGTAAATAACACCCCCTAAAAGTACACTTGGCGAGTGCGTAAGTTTACGAAGTATTAAACACCCGTTAAATGCTAGCGCTACTAGCCCGAGTGGGGATGTCAAACCCTATGGATCCATATCTAAGATTAGCGTTCACCGGTTCAAAAACCAATGACTAAATGTTACCGAGCTAAAGGGAAAGTTTATGCCGTTGTATAACCCACACATATATAAAGTTTAAGTATTCGTGCCTAGTATTTATAAGGTAAAATGCACATGTAATCTCAGTCCCAAAATAGTTAAAGTAAAAAGGGATGCTATAACTCACAGTGAAAAGTAGTAAAAGTCGATACGCGGGAATAGTAAGCAAGTGGTTGGTCCGAAAGGTCCTCAAACTAAGTCAAAAGTTACTAAGTCAGTAAATTGTTCCCAAAGGTTTAAAAGTATGTAAATTAGGTCTTAAGTACCATCATCATTCATCACTAAACAAAAGTGTAAAGTAAGTTTTAAGTTAAGACTAGGGTTTGAAATAAAGGCTGACTTCGTTCAGTCGTCACGACCTCTATACAAACTGAAATGAGGTGATACCAGTGGCCATGGATCCGTATATGAGTCCCCTAGGTGCTGAACAATTTCCAGAACCAAACTCGTCTTCGTTTAACCGTGGTGAAAGTTTAAGTGCGAGTACGTCAGAAATTTCAGCACAACGTTAATAGGGTGTAGTGACTTTCGGGAGGCCATAGATCCTAAACCGTAACTCGGATTAAGACGAGGTCTAAACGGAAAATCATATACTTGAACCGAACTAGCTGGAAATAAACTTTTCCAGTAGCCCAGGTTACTGATCAGTTCCAGAAACAGTAAGAAAGGTGTTCCGGCGGGTTATTGGTGCTTGATGCTCATCACGGTTCTCATCCTTGATGCGTATAGCTTCAAGTGTACAACTCGTTGATGGGTTTGAATCATATTTACCAAGTTTGACCATCATAACACTAATGTAAGTCTAAGATATGTAGCACAACTCACTTAAGAGTTGTATGTAGTTTGATGAACCAAAGTTACATCAAGATCTTAGATCCGACACATACATGAGTTATAAAAGTAATATTAAGTTACAAACTTGAAAGTAAACTAAATAATCAAGATCATAAGTTGTAGAACTTAGATCTTAGCTAGATCTTAAAGATACTAGACTAGAAAGTCTAGATCTAGTGTTCTTAAGTTAGATCCTAAGTTACAAAACTTGGATCTACACTTTAATGAAACCATAAGTTATGAAACTTAGATTTTCAACTTGTAACATGTATATAAGCTTATAAGCTCTTGTTTACAATAAATTTAGAAGACCATAAGCTATAGAAACTTAGATCCAACACAAGTATACAGAGTTGTAACTAGAAAGTTAAACCTCCATGTTCTTGAACTTATAAAGTTAACTTTAGTTCAAGAAAAATGAAATCAAGATTAACTAGTAACACTTGACCAATAACAACATGAATCACGAATTGAAAGTGCAAGAATTGAAGAAATAAACTAAATCTACAAGTAATAAGTTCATGGTTGTTCATACTTAGAAAGATTCTAGCCAAGGCTTTGATCTTTTAAGAAAGTAAACCTTAAGTTTACAAACATGAACACAAGTATGATTTTAAAACTCATGAACTTTAAATCTTTAAAACATTAAGTGTAGAACCATAAACTAGAAAGTTTAGATTCTTATTCTTGGTTCTTCATCAAACAAAAGATGAAATTAACCAAGATTACATGAAGATACAAGTTAGATAACTTGATCTTTAACAACAACAAACAACTACAAGTAATTAAACAACAAACAAGAACAAGTAAATGATGATGAAGATTGATGATATATTTCGGTTTTAATGAAGAAAAAAGAAAGAATAATGAAGCTTGTTACTTACAAAGTAGAGAGAAAAGAATGAGAGAAAATGAAAGTGTGCAAGTATGTGTGTGTAAATGTGAGAGAATACTAGTAAATATGTAGTCAAAAAAAAATTGAAAAAGAACTCCCTCCTCCCCATTGAAGTTCACGGCCAAGAGTGCCAAAATAAGCAAGGTCAAAAGCCAACTTTCCAACATGGGAGAATGGTGTGAGCTAGAAGAAGTAATAAAGCTAAATGGTGTGGGAAAGATGTGTAAGTATACTTGTAACTAGTCTTTACATACCACTAATTAATCTAGCTTAAGCCTTAATGTAATACTTGCATAATAATGGGCTAACTAGTCCATTAAGAGAGTAGGGTGGGCTTCCAAGTCCATGTACATTAATAAAGGCCCAAGTCCAAGTAAGTAACAAATTAAATAAACAAAGCCCAAGTAATTTACTAGTAACATTAGTTAATTTAAAAATATTAATTAATCATGAACGTAAATAATATTCGAAATATTATTCGTGTAAAGTACGTATGTCACAAAGACAAGTCGGGCCATGAAAAGTTAAATACGGTGACAAGTAACACGTATAAACGTTGGAAAAACCAGGGTCGTTATATAAATCGTCATTCGCGATTTATCAAGTCCACAAATTCGAGCACTAAAACTTGCTCAATCCCTCATATCGGGAAAAACTCCACCAATCTCGTATCGAGATATCAACCCTTTAGCGTACCATACCAAGTACAATGCTAAAAGTAAACACGTCCCAAACTAAAGTCAACCATCTAACCGATAAAAACCAAATAAAAGTGAAATCTAACGGATAACACTTACCACTTAACATCCCTTGTAGTGCGCAAACACGTCTAATATGCAACTACCGCAAACACGTGAGCAAAATACGACTATTGCATCACTATTCACACTAAAATGGTCCTTACAACCCCACCATTGGCGTATAAAACAACCAACAGATCACACAATGTGGTCCTTACGACCCCACCATTGGCGTATAAAACAACCAATAGATCACACAACATGGTCCTTACGACCCCACGTTGGCGTATAAATCAACCAATAGATCACAAAACATGGTCCTTACGACCCCACCATTGGCGTATAAAACAACCAATAGATCACACAACATGAAGGCTGGCCGAAAACTACACGCACCTTAGTGAATCTGCAACCACACGTGACCCACTACCTCCACCGCACAACAATCGGGATTGGCCGAACTACACGCGCCCTAGTGAATCCGAACTACACGAGAATCACTATCCCAAAAGAATGACTGCAACCACACGTGTCATTGTGAATCCAAACTACACGAGACTCACTTCCTCAATATAATTACCGTATCCACACGAGTCATTGTGAATCCGAACTACACGAGACTCACTTCCATAATAAGATGACCGAACTACACGCGTCATCGTGAATCCGCAACCACAAATGATCCACTTCTCAAATCTCAACACAGGAATGGTACTTAAATTTCCCATCGGTGTTCACAACAACCGTTAGTGCACTTAACACGTCGTACACTAACCCCACGGGTGGCATCTTAACACGTCTATACTTTACCCCGGGTGGTGTCTTAACACGTCGACACTTCACCCCGAGTGGTGTCTTAACACGTCGACACTTCACTCGTTACATCCCTCGGAGTGGCATCTTACCACATCTACACTTCACTCCCGAGTGGTGTCTTAACACATCGACACTTCACTCGCCACGTGAGAGGTGGTGTCTTAACACGTCGACACTTCACAACTCATACCACACAAATAAATACATCATATATGCACGCATATAATTATTCCACTCACTTGGAAATCCTTGCACACGCATCATATGTACGTGTACACAATGCCATCACAATTGAACAAGAACCACCTATATCGCACATAGGCATAACACAACAATTCTCTAGAAGAGAATCCGACACACACATCCCTTAATCGAGGGATCTCACTGGCTCGTCAAACACGTCCATTATCTCTAAATGAGGTTCATCACATTACCACCTCGGTGATAATTTAAATCCAAAACCATAAGTACAATTTATTCCAAATCGTACTTTTATCACAATCGACCAACGTAGGTCTCAACGCTAGCTCCGAATCCATACGAGCGTCGTCCATTATCAATACACTAGAACACCTTCGTGCGAGAGTACAACTCCCCCACTTGGAACTCCGTTCCATAACCACATCATCGAGATAAAAGTATCTCATGATATACACTTCATAATACCTTGCCCTATCCATGAGCATACATAAGATTTTAACCTATCCTTAAACACTTCGAACGAAGAGTTTACCACAATTACACCAACTTTAATCTTGCAATCCTCCGATTGCTCTAGCTCGTCAAATTTCCACCTAGTCACTCATGTACCTAAGGGTTTCTCTCCGGTACCCTAAGTACAATGTAACCACAACACCATCGGAGTCGAATACCATGCTAGTAGGTATGAAAGAGTTACCTAATATCGTGTCACGTAGACTCCATTACCAACATACATCGAGATCAAACACTCGACCTTTAGAGTTTTAAACCACCCGTCGAACCTCATGGTTCATCAACCTCAACACGAAAGCAGATACATGCTTCACAATCAAACACTCAAGCCCAAACCCATTGCTTGGTAGAAACATTTCCCAACACTAAGGAATGCTTGGTTGCACCAAGTCTTACGCCCTTCATCCGTAAATTCAAACGCCACCGTAGGGTAATTCCATTAGGAATGTCACCCATAGCAAAATATGCACAACGCAATGCATTCAACAAACCTGAACTCATCGGCACAAAATAAATAATCAAAATACATATTTATTAAAACGAAACGTACCTTAACGTCTATTTGCCGCACCCGTCCCCACTAACTCGGGACACTCCGACTTACGATGTCCTTCCTTTTGGAAATTGAAGCACACCGTGCCATCACCCTTTGGCACCGAACATTCCCAAGACTTGTGACCCCTCAAGCCACAATTGTAACACCTAGACGCACTAGAATCCGATATACCCGTCCGTGTACCACTCGTGCTCACACTCGGACCCTTAGTCCTCTTACTTGGAGCACCATACGAAACAACCCTTCTCTTACTTGAAGGTTCACCCATCTTTGATCGCGAATACGACTCGAAACCCCTAGCCACCGCAAATAACTCCGCAAACGACTTCGCGTAACCCCGGCTAATTTTATTCTTCAAGTCATCATTCAAAGTCCGATAGAAATCCTCCATCAACAAACGATCATTCCCCAAATACTCCGGGAAAAAACGAGCCTTCGCCATAAAGGTCGTCTTGAGAGTATTCAAATCCATAGAACATTGTTGCAAATTCCGCAACTCATTACGCAATTCTGATAAGTCACCCGATGTCCGGAACTCCTCAAAGAATTCCTCCTTAAACTCGTCCCACGATAACGCCATAAATGGCTCACCACCGATAAGATCAATCTTACCATCCAACCAATCCTTCGCCCTACCCCACAACAAACTAGTAGCGAGTCTTGTCCTCTTCTCGGGAGAACATTCAATAGTACGAAAACACCCTTCGACATCCGAGATCCATGTTGTGCTAACCAAAGGATCCGGTTTCCCATCATACATCGGGGGTTTAGTCCTCATGAAGCTCTTAAGACAACGCTCCATTTCCCCACTACTTTAAAGCTCGGAATACTTCCTATCCATTTCTTCTCGAAATGCACTAATTTGCTCCGCAACGGCAGCCGTAACTCTAGCGTTAAACTCCTCGTCATTCGCATCGATCTCGTTTCGCGTCGTCATTCTAAAGAATGCAAAATGATTAGTCCACGAACGTATAAAACAACACGTACAACACCGCCCCATCTTGCTAAACACTTGTCGTACATCACTTGTTAGACAAGATTTGCACCCGTAATAAGGTTTGCAAGTCCTTAGTACGCGCACACGCCGTATCAACTTGTTAGTACAACGACCGCTTCGCTCGATGATATAACCAACACAAACAAAAATTCTACGCGTTATAAATACACGCAAGAATTTCATCACAACACAAGCTAAAATCCTAGCTAGTTCACCTACACGCCAAGGCACTAACCAAGTTCCCGTCCGACCCGTTCACCTACAAGTCCCACAACACATAAGCACACATAAAAGTCTAAGTCTAGCCACCTATCTCAAGTCTCCTAAATCCCTTAGACCATGCTCTGATACCACTTGAAACAACCCAACCCGTATTTAAACCGGCCCGTAAAATTTTTTCTTTAATGCATTAATATTTAGGTATCATTTATGTTTCCAAAAACATCTTTAACACAATAATAAGTTAAATGAGCTTTAAAACATTTAATACATAGTTTAAATATCCTAACGGGTAAACACGACCGATATTTTAATGTCCAACAAAACCGAGCATGGTGATTGGGGATACGCTACCCAATCCTAATCGGTCCAAAAGCACATCTTCTAAATCAAACAACGCAAGTCCACTAGTCCCCACGCTTACCCGAGCCACCTCCTCCATGCAAATCTATAAAAATGTAAACAACGAGAGGGTAAACTAACGCTTAGTGAGTGAGAATATACTACATACATATATATGCATAAAATGGACACGCCACATAAGTAATCAAATAACGCATACCGGAGCATCCAAGCATAAAGGCAAGCTAAGCTAAGCATACCGTACGATCACTAAGCAACAAGCTAAAATAACAACAATAAATCAAGTTCACCAACGACGATGTGAACAATGCCAAAATAAGCTACACCCGGAGAGTTAGCTACATCACAACAATACGACAATATATAACAAAGCGTAAACCGCCCAAGGTTAACCCCTTAACCCAAATACCGAAAACCAAATACCAAAATGAAGATTGGCCGAACTACACGAGCCTTAGTAAATCCGCATCCACACGAGACTACTATCTTCAATACCACAACAACATCGAGTTTGACCGAACTACACGAGCCTTAGTGAATCTGAAACCACACAAGATCACTACCTCAATAAGATGATCGAACCACACGAGTCATCGTGAATCCGCATACACACGTGATCAACTTCTCCAATCACAACTCAATACCAACCCTTCGCCATTGGGGTTGTATAATCCACATCACAAGCACATGTGATAACGTACACACAAAGTGTGCACCTCGCCAAAGGTGGTCAACCAAAGACGCACAATCGTGCCAATTGGACCTATTACACAAGTCCATCAAATCCACCTATATGTGAAGTTAGCTCTATAACTGAGAACCACTTCACCCGACCCGCACCCATCCTACACATACATATGCACATAGGATATTAACACTCACTTTGTCGCCTTGATGAATGCCACCGAACAATCCGCAACTCGCCAATGGAAAGTACCTATTCCATTATCACAAATACAACAACACAATTAGGGTGGATTTACAAACCAACCCAATTGACACTTAGTGCAATTTCGACCCAAATGCACTTCTAAGCATAAACCGCGCCCAAACTAACCAATAATCACTAACGCACGTAAGAATGGTCCTATTACACCAATTAAACCCAATCATAGGTGTTAAACACCCATTTTGCCCAAAATGACACTTAAACCCTAATTTTGAGCCATTTCAAAATTAGTCAACCAAAACACCTCAAATGATTTCCAATACTTCCATAATCACTAACACTAGTGATTATACACCATTTACTAGCCTTAAACTTGGTTAAATCATTAACCAACCCAAAACCAGCCTTCATCACTTATAAACCTGAATTTTGGTGTTAATCTTCAATTAACAACTAAATGGGTTCCATCTATGAATCATACAATCAAAAGCCCCAAATTTGGATGATGAACACGAAAATGAAATTCGGAGTTAGAGCTTACTGCTAGTATCAAATTTTAGCTAAGAACGAGGAGAACAAAGTTGCCTCTTACGCCTTCGATCAAAACCCGAATCTTCCTTTCCAAAATCCCACTTGAATGATTTGAAGTATTTATGTTTTGAGAGAAAAGGTGGAATAAAAATGGAAAAGAAAATGAAATAAATGAATGAGTGGACCAGAATTGGGGCTTAAATCTGCCCCATACGTGAAATGACCAAAATGCCCTTGAACCTTATTTAAAATTACAAAAACCTGGAACCAGTCTGCCCAGAACGCCGCGCCGCGGCCCTCATCATCGCGTCGCGACATATAACGTGGTCTGGTGGCTGTCTTATCGTGCCTCCTGATCCCGAATTCTTTGGTTCGTCGCGCCGCGGTCGGCAGTTCCGCGCCGCGACCTTGGTCGTGGCCTGATCACTTCTCGCATACAAGAACTTTAACGCACGAACATGTCTCAAATCCTTCATACACCTATCGTACATACGCGATACACCTGTAAATCATATACGAAGAAAACGGGGTGTTACAAAATCGTACGAGGCGTATATGTGGTTGCAGGTTTTCAAGAACTTGCTTTATTTGAAATTGTGCAAAATTCATAACTTTTATCAATCTTTGAATTTTGTGTTCTTCAATCTTCAAGTATGTTCTTCATGAAATCATCATTATTGCTTGCACTAACTGCTACCGAATTATCAATTAAAAGAACTGAATATAAATTTTGTTTAAAATAGAGCAAAAAAGTCTAAAAAAATTGAGTAACTTGAATTGCAATTTTGTCTATAAACGAAGGACCAACGGAGCAAAAAAGTCGAAGAAAAGAGTAAAAAGACAATTTTACCCTCACATGCATGGCACATGTCAAGGGTTAACGGCTAATTTAGATGGCAAACTGACGAAGGGACTCGGATTACAAAATTTTGCAATTTTAAGGACTCGAAAATCCAAACAAAACTTGAGGGACTCGGATCGCAATTTCGTGTATAATTGAAGGACCAAGGGAGCAAAAAAGTCAAAATTTTAGGCACTTGTGTCTAAATTGTAAATTATTTCAAAACTAAGCATGTGTCTCACCCCAAGATTTATAAAATTCAATAAACATGTAAAAGCGCGGCTATGAAGTTCACCTTAGAATAGCACCACGAAAGATGAAGACAATTCCACGAACGAAATGAACGAGAGTATATGACCAGGTCTTCAACCTAGAGATATACTGACTTAAATCAGAAATTTGTCCATATGACAAATTAATATCCTAAGTGAACTTAAGAGTTGTTTTATAAGTGTTTGTGTGTCCACCATAATCAAGTTTAGACCTTGTACAATTTATGCAAACCTCGATGCTATCAAATAAGTCCGGAATGACCAGATGTAACCGGGAGCCAGGACTCTTGATCAGAAACTATGTCATGACATTTGAGATCCACAACCTTATCCCATAATGGCAACCTAGACATCATTCACTTACGACCGTAAGTAGCGGTGAAGTTTGTATAAGTCGTACTTTCATCGGTATGATTATATTATTCACTAGTCGGGTGTGTATATAAATATAACACTTAATAGTTTACTTGTACATACAATTATAGTTCCTATACACATAAGTTAAATTATTTAAATGTTCTATTATTTAAATAATAGTTATATAAGTATATATGTATAATTTGAGTTTATTATTTATAATATTAAATATTAAATCATAATTTTTTAACATTATCCTGTTACCTAACGAATAGATATCATTCAATTATATTATTATTTATTACCTTATTTATAAGATAAGTATTAATATAATATTTTATTAATAAAATATTATACATAAATATCTAAATAATTATTTAAATACTTATATAATTATTAATACTTATATAATTATTAAATTACATATTCTATGTTATCTACTGATCGGATAATTTATAATAATAATATTAGATTTACATATATATTATATATATTTTAAATAGCCAAATCATGCACAATTGTACATTAATTCGTTTTTTAATTCCAATAAATATATAAAAATCATATATAAAATTTTATAGACTTAGTTAAGCATATTAATCAGTAAAAAATTTAATAAAATATATCTATTATGTTTTTGTATTTATTTCCTATTTATCTTCTCGGTTCATATGGAAACAAAGTTAATTATGTAATAAATACTAATTCGACCCAATAATTATTTTTTATAATTTTTGAAGGTGTAGGTATATTATATAAATTTAGAAAAATTTTTATATAATTTTTATTTATTTTTTTTATATTTATTACCAATTTTTCATTATATCTATGATTAAATAATACATAATTCGCATTTAATTATAAATAATATTTTAAAAATGACCAAAATTATTTTGATATGTTATAACACTGTTCTAAATAGTTCTCAATAAATTATTACTGTTTTTAATATTTTAAATAATTTTTAACCCTTTTTATATATATACATCAATTAATATACATATAAATAGAGAATAAATATTTATAATAATATATAAATTAGGATTTCGACTTCATTTATAAATATAAGCCTAAAAGATATTGTAAAATTTATTTTTACAAATTTTAAGTGTTTATAACTATTTAACCCAATTTATATACATATGTTGATTAAATAGTATACGTTTTAATCATTAAAAATATCAAAACGTGTTATAAATTCATAAAATTATTTTTCTCAGATCTCATAATACTTATTAATAATTATCATGTACAATTCATAATTTATAAAATTCGTTTAATATTTATTACATATTAAACATTCATCGGCCGATTATAATACAAAACAATTTATAAAAATTAGCAAATCGATTTATAAATCTGGAAAACTATTTTTTTATAAATCTTATTAATCATGACAGTAATTATCATGTAGTTAAAATAATTTTTTAAGTTGTAAAAATATTTATTTGTTTTAGTTTTTGGTTCGGCCGATCGAAAAAGAAAAGAAAGAAAAAAAATCGAAAAAAATAAGAAAAGAAGCTTACAAAAATTTTAGAGTTTTTGAAGGAGCTCCCAAATTGTGAATGAAAAATTATGAATGTAGGGATGGGTTTATATAGGATTTTAAAAACTTGGTGAGCAAGTAAAATACCAATTATAATCTTAATACAATTCCTAAAATAAATACAATTTTTTATATTATTTTTTTCTTCGGCCGAAGCCCTTCTCCCATATATATATATATATATATATATATATATATATATATATATATATATATATATATATATATATATATATATATATATATATATATATATATATATATATATATATATATTTATTACAATTTATAAATTGGAACATTCTAGACTTTGTTATTATTTTTATTATTTATTTATTGATTAACTGATTTATACATATATATATACACATATATATTTTCGGCATCTTATATATACATATTTTTTTTACAACTTTTATATCTAATACACTAAACTTATACATTATATATATACACTTTATTATATACTTATATATTATTTATACGTATTCATAATACACCTTTATATAAATAATAATAATAATAATAATAATAATAATAATAATAATAATAATAATAATAATAACAATAATATTTTAGGGTTATGGTTTATATTTTTAATTAATATTTCGAGTTAGGGTTTAGGTCATTAAATACGAGTATTTATTATCTGGATAACAACCCTAATGATATTATACAGAACAAACTAACGAAACCCTAAGGGCAATATAGCAACTTCAGGATGGAAAA
This sequence comes from Rutidosis leptorrhynchoides, assembly GCF_046630445.1. Lineage (NCBI taxonomy): Eukaryota > Viridiplantae > Streptophyta > Magnoliopsida > Asterales > Asteraceae > Rutidosis > Rutidosis leptorrhynchoides. The sequence goes on along the minus strand of NC_092337.1, from coordinate 292,181,442 downwards.
ATGAGGGTTGTTATAGTACCTCCCCGTTAATTTAAACTTCGTCCCGAAGTTTCAGGAAGACTTCTCAGATGCATCAGCGGTTGGAAAAAGATGAGGATGTTTTCGTTTCATTTAGTCTTCACATTCCCAGGTATACTCGGGGCCCCTCCGCAAATTCCAACGGATCTCAATAATAGGAATAGTGTTTTGTTTCAAGCCTTTAACCTCACGATCCATAACCTCTATCGGTTCTTCAACGAAATGCATTTTATCATCAATGCGAATATCATCCAATAGAATAACGAGTGTGTCATCAGGAAGACACTTTTTAAGATTCGAGACATGAAATACGTCATGTACATTATTAAGCTCAGAGGGTAATTCTAATCGATACACCACGGGACCAATTCTTTCAATAATCTTGAAAGGTCCAACATAACGCGGACTTAATTTGCTTCATTTACCAAAACGAACGATGCCTTTCCAAGGGGATACCTTCAACATGACTTTATCACCAACTTGGAATTCTAAATCTTTCCGATGATTATCAGCATAGCTCTTCTGTCGGCTGCGGGTAGTTTCTAATCGTTTCTTAATCTGAACGATCTTTTCGGTAGTTTCATGTATGATTTCAGGACCAGTTAACTCTCTGTCCTCTAATTCATCCCAGCATAACGGAGATCTACATTTTCGTCTGTATAAGGCTTCAAAAGGTGCAGCCTTAATACTTGAGTGATAGCTATTGTTGTAAGAAAATTCAGCCAAAGGCAAATGTCTATCCCATCCTTTGCCAAAATCCATAACGCAAGTACGTATCATATCTTCCAACGTTTGAATGGTTCATTCACTCTGACCATCAGTTTACAGATGATAAACAGTACTTATGTCGAGTTGAGTTCCAAGAGCAGATTGCAGAGATTTCCAAAATCTAGAGTTAAATCGACTGTCGCGATCAGAAATGAGATAGGGACTCGATGACGTGTGACAATCTTTTTGAGGTAACGTTGTGACAATTTCTCCATTTTGTTAGTTTCTTTAATCGGTAAGAAATGTGTAGATTTAGTAAGATGATCCACTATGACCAAATGGTATCGTTGCCACTAGAAGTCTTGGGCAATCCATAGTGATACATTCCCACTTCCACTGTGGAATATCCAGCTGTTGAAGTAAATCAGATGGCTTTTGATGCTCGGCCTTAACTTTCAAACAAGTAAGGCACTTGCTCACATATTTGGCAATATCAGATTTCAGATTAGGCCACAAATAAAACTTCTTCACATCGTGATACATTTTACTAGAGCCCGGGTGATTAGAATACCTAGTCTTATGAGCTTCATCCAAGATTAGTTCTCGAAGATTTCCAAATATTGGGACCCAAATTCGGTTGTTGAAATACCTTGTTCTGTTTCCCTTGAGTTCAAGTTGCTTTTCGAGACCTTTAAGTCCCTCGAGTTGGACATTCTCCTCCTTCAATGCCTCAAGTTGTGCTTCTCGTATTTGATATGTAAGATTTGTATGAATACGTATATTTAAAGCTCAGACTCGGATCGGTTTGGCAAGATCCTTTCTACTAAGGGCATCATCAACTACATTCTCCTTACCAGGGTGATATTTAAGCTCACAGTCGTAGTCATTTAATAACTCGATCCAACACCTTTGTCTCATGTTCAATTGCTTCTCGTTGGGTATTGGGGGGATGTGTTTTTCACGGTATACTTAGCCCTTACTGGGTGGGCGGTATAGGTGCCAAAGGCACACGGGGTCAGGGTTTCTCCGCCAGATTAAACCTTTTGCCAAGATTTGCATACACGGTTCATAAGATCCATGAATACAGCAGGAGCATTGGTTAAACCAAAAGGCATGACAAGAAACTCATAGTGTCCATAACGAGTTCGGAAAGTGGTCTTAGAAACATCAACTTCCTTGACCCTCAGTTGATGATAACCCGACCTAAGGTCAATCTTTGAATAAATACTTGACCCTTGCAGTTGGTCAAACATGTCATCAATACGCGGGAGTGGATAATGGTTCTTGATGGTTAACTTGTTGAGTTCACGGTAATTAATACACAATCTCAATGTGCCATCT